>NW_027420892.1:0-44724 GCF_009905375.1 Apium graveolens | reverse complement strand
CACAAGATGAAATTGCGCGCAAGTAAGGAAGAAGGGGCCCACATACTCAATAAAATAATAAATCTACTTACGACGGAAAATATCGTCGTATGTTATAAACTTACGACGAATAATATCGTCGTATGTTAGTTACTTACGACGGAGGAATCGTCGGATATTTTCTTATGGGTCCCATAATTGATAAAATAAAGCGTAAATTTATGACGCAACTTTACGTAAATTAGTAACTTCCGACAGAAAAAACTGTCGTATGTTAGGTTTTAGGGCCAACTTATGACGGAATATGTTATGAACAACTGTCGTAAGTTTGTATTTCCAGAATAGCCAAATTTTGATTTTTCAGTTTCAGACATTTTCGGCTTCCAATTTAAATTCTAAACCTGCAAACTCTAATGCAATCACAAACTCAACACAACCTCTAAGCCTGCCAGAGTCTAATTTAATTTCTGGCTACCAATCACAAACTCACAAAATCAAAATAAAAACTAATGATATAAGTCAAAATACAATAATTTATATTAGTTATATCATAAATCCGTAAAATTCACATCCAAAAGTAGAAAGCAAACTACAAACACCGACCAAACCAAATTCAATTTACACTTAAATAAGTTAGAAATTTGTAATCAAATCATTTATTTAGGCATAATAATTTGTATACAGAGAAGTAGAAATTTCGTATCCTCTCTTGCTTTCTATTCCACCACACTTCTGGCACCACACTTCTGGCATAGGCACGCAAGTTTTGCACCATTTCGTCAAACGCTGACTGGTCCAACTCAAAACCAATAACAGCAGCACGAAGACCTTCCACGGTAGCACCAGTTTCATGCTTTAAAAGATTCCTTATTGACTCCCATGTTTTTATTGCACCAGATTCAAGAAGCAACTGTACTGGCTTAGACGGAGCTAATTCAAGCTTTTTGCAAAGTGAAAAAGTTTGATAAACTTTTGACAAGACACTGATACCTTTCAACAGCAACATAAGAGAAGAAGAAGCCAAATAACCGTGGCTTCCATAGAATCCCAGGTAAGTTACCTCATACTTAGCTATTAGTTCCGATAACTTTTCATTACTAATAGAACCTGCTTGCACCTCGATATCACGACAACGTTTATCCCGAAGTTTCGAAACATCCCAATCAGCCTGCTTAATGCTTGCATCTACATTTGAGGGAAAAACATTAATGTGTGTACGTAGACATTAAACACTTATTTAGATCATGTCAAACATGCGCCTACGGACCAATAGACTTTGAGGCGGGGTATAAGATATTTAAAATTTCCACCCACCATAACATTAATCAGGCTTCTTTACCTTATTTAAAAAAGCAGCATACATACCCTTAAAGCAATCCTAACTATAAGGCTAGGTCTATACGCTAGAACATGGCTACAATAAACATGAACCAAAAGGCTGGATTGATTCAGCTAGAGTCTGCCTAGCAGAGGCCTGTTTGGCCTAGCCGAATCCTACCCCCATCCTACTACTAGATAAAGTTTTCCCTAGGGGCTAAGCATGACGAATTAGCTATTTAAACTTGAAGACATTTACAGGGTATACACTTTCTTATTGTATTCTCATCACCTACACAATATATATATGTATGTGTAAATAAACCGTATTGGTAAGAGTTTTTAAAACCTTCTTGGACTATTTTATAAATTTTCCAAAAGTATTACGCTGATTAACACTTTGACGTAAGCGAAATAAAACAAGAGATCTTCCACACTGAATTGATCTTATTAACCATACCACAAAAAAGACTTAAGCTTATATCATTCAAAGTACAGTCATATCTCAAGGGTGATTTCTTTAACTGAAATATTCAGGTTCGTTTCATATTTCTGCTTTAATCTGTTAATAGCCTTCAATCTAAATACATATCTTAAAAAGCAGCTTGAAGTGAGGGAAATAATGTGTACCATTTACTGTGATATGTGGCCTGCTAGATCAAGGGATGATGAAGGGATCGAATCAGTACGGAAATCATCCCGCTTAAAGTCCCTGAAAACAATTGCCATGCCAAAGTTTTTATGACTTAAAGATACTATGACAAAAGGCATCTCTATAACCTCAAATACTTTGAATGCAAATACAATTATCATACCTTATCTACACTGTGGCCCAACCGCTTCAGTTGGTCAATCCTCTTCTAGCTTGCACATATGGATTAAATCTGGTGACATATGGACGTGGAAACCAAATTATTATTCTTAAAAGTAGCAACGACATCCAGTAGGAACAATAAATATATTTATGTTTTAAATTATTGTAGTAACCAAGGATCTGTTAAATTCAGATATCCATGTCACTAGACCACATGTAATGAGTAACTCTGTTATTATGAATTCAGCAATTGTACAATCACCGTAGGTGTATATTCTCTTGGCACTCACAGGGACTGTGAGCTCAAATATCGAGAATGGATCATTCATCCCTTAACTTGTTCTTTTTAGATACATTGTTTTTTAGATACACTGCATAATGCAAATGTACGTAAAATAGAAAGTTAACAAATTCACTTTCAACTTATTGAACAGAGACGATATTGTTCTGTCTAAACAGAACAGCCATCACAAACTAAATGAAACGAAAGTCTCTATCCAACATTTATTAGCTAAATTTATATATTCCAATTAAGAACTCTTTCTTTTGTTATCTATATTTTTCAAGTCTTATTTTACACTGCCATCAATGCACATCTAATGTGTTCTTTTTGATAAGTATCCAATGTTTTTGGTTGCTTTTTGCAAATATATTATCGGTCCAGCTTGGTTCTTTGTCATCTTATTCCACCTAGCCACCATTACTGACTCTCACATTTTGGTCCATAAGTCATCCTAAATGCTAGTTTCCAAATATGCCAAAAGAATTGAGGAGGATTATAATAACTCTAGATCCACATTTAGCAAGGCAACAACTAACATGATTTAGACTCTAGAAGCACATACTCCTGTATAAATAAACATAAATAACTTGAACAAAAATAGAATGTTGCCCTTGTAATTAAGATGAGGATAAGTTATCGGCAAATCTTGTCATAAAAGAAAAGCCTAATTGCAAACACACCTCTCCTTATGTTAGTTGGGGGAAAAAGAACTATTACCAACACAATTCTAATAACTAAAAGATCAGGAAAATAAGTTGTTTTTTCCTATGTTAATCCTAACAATTTCTTACCCTTCACAAACAAAGGAAGCAATACTAAGAACTAGCATAAACATGTAAAATTCTCAATGAAATCAAGAACGAATAATAGAAATTTCGGAGAACTCACCAAGCAAATCGAACAAGATATTTGTGTCATAGAAGATTAATAATCGTAAGCTCGGCCAAGAAATCATCCTCACCCTTCAGACTTTCCCTTGAAAACCACTTGACAGCCACTTCCAAGTTCTCATCATCAGGAAAAACACCCCTACACACAACTCCATCCCCCTTCAACGAATTAACTGCATTACTCACCGATAACCCCCTACACTACTCCCCCCATTCAAAGCATTCAAAAATCAATCCTCCGACTTGACCTCTCCCAAACAAACTTCCAATACTCGAACCACTCATCTTACTTCTCGCCGGAAACAAAAACAACCTAATTCTACTAACCCCCCCCCCCCCCGAAAAATTCCCTAGATTCGACAAATTCAACCGATCATACTCCTCAACCAAATTCTCCAAATCCTAATATCTTATAATCAAAATCAAAGAATCAAGATCCTCATTAGGCAACTGATACTCAACATAACCCCATTACTCAAACCACCACTAATTACAATTTTACCCACCTTTGAAACCAAATCAGACAAGCTCGTGTTTATCAACGACAACGATACGCGTGTCGCCACCGACGTAACAGAGTGATTTGTCGTGAGGGAGAGGGACTATGTGGCCACCGAAGCTACGCATGAGGCGTAGTTTGGGAGGTGGGATTGAATCGGAAGGGGCTTTTGAGGTGGGTGGCGAGTTGAGTGAGGTGGGTGCCGTCGTCGTTATTTATGGTGAAGAGGTATTTGGAGCGTCGTTGTTTATGGCATTAAGAAGGAAGGTGAAGGAGGCTGAGAAGGGGAGATTCAAAGTTTAGGGGAAGAGTAAGGTGGAGAGGAAGCAGGGTTAAGATGATTAATGGGCTTATGGGCCCATGTGTTAAATAGCTGATATTTTTTTTCTATAATTTAGCTAATGTTTTGCTTATGGTTGTAAATAGTTATATATATTAATGATATAACCAAAATTTCAAATCAAAATAATTTTATTTGGTTTGACATTTTTATAGTCAATCATTAGTTTTACTAGTACAACTAACTAGTGTTTATTCGTGAATTAGTGTTTCGATTTTTTTAAAAATATTTTTCGATGATCCAACTGTATGGATGTCAGTAGATATATATATTAGTGATATAACCAAAGTTTCATATCAAAATAATTTAATTTGGTTTGCAATCTTACCAGTCAAGCATGAGGTTGACTAGTACACCTAACAAGTGTTTAATCCTGAATTGGTGTTTCGATTATTTAAAAATTATTTCTCAATGATCCAACCGTATGGATATCAATGGATATATATATTAGTGATATAACCAAAATTTCATATCAAAATAATTTTATTTGGTTTGACATTTTAACAGTCAAGCATCAGTTTGACTAGTACAACTAACTAGTGTTTAATCCTGAATTGGTCTTTCGGTTATTTAAAAAATTTTCTCGACGATCCAACCGTATGGATGCCAATAGATATATATATTAGTGATATAACCAAAATTTCATATCAAAATAATTTTATTTGGTTTGACATTTTAACAGTCAATCATTAGTTTGACTAGTACAGCTAACTAGTGTTGAATCTTGAATTAGTGTATCCGTTATTTAAAAAATATTTCTCAATGATCCAACTATATGAATGTCAATAGATATATATATATATTAGTGATATAACCAAAAT
Source organism: Apium graveolens (assembly GCF_009905375.1). Taxonomy (NCBI): domain Eukaryota; kingdom Viridiplantae; phylum Streptophyta; class Magnoliopsida; order Apiales; family Apiaceae; genus Apium; species Apium graveolens. Next base: position 39,781 of record NW_027420892.1, on the reverse strand, counting down.
TTCATATCAAAATAATTTTATTTGGTTTGACATTTTAACAGTCAAGTATCAGTTTGACTAGTACAACTAACTAGTGTTGAATTTTGAATTAGTGTATCGATTATTTTAAAAATATTTTTCAACGATCCAACCGTATGGATGTCAATAGATATATATTACTAATATAACCAAAATTTAATATCAAAATAATTTTATTTAATTTGACATTTTAACAGTTAAACATCATTTTGACTAGTACAACTAACTAGTGTTGAATCTTGAATTAGTGTTTCAATTATTTTAAAAATATTTCTCAACGATCCAACCGTATGGATGTCAATATATATATATATATATATATATTAGTGATATAACAAAAATTTCATATCAAAATAATTTTATTTGGTTTGACATTATAAAAGTCAAGCATCAATTTGACTAGTACACTTGAATCTTGAATTAGTGTTTCGATTATTTTAAAAATATTTTTCAAGGATCCAACCGTATGGATGTCAATAGATATATATTAGTGATATAACCAAAATTTCATATCAAAATAATTTTATTTGGTTAGACATTTTAACATGCAAGTATCAGTTTGACTAGTACAACTAACTAGATCTGAATCTTGAATTAGTGTTTCGATTATTTTAAAAATATTTTTCAACGATCCATCCGTATGGATGTCAATAGATATATATATTAGTGATATAACCAAAATTTCATATCAAAATAATTTTATTTGGTTTGACATTTTAACAGTCAATCATGAGTTTGACTAGACAGCTAACTAGTGTTGAATCTTGAATTAGTGTTTCGATTATTTTAAAAATAGTTTTCAATGATCTAACCGTATGGATGTCAATAGATATATATTAGTGATATAACAAAAATTTCAAATCAAAATAATTATATTTGGTTTGACATTTTAACAGTCAAGTATCAGTTTGACTAGTACAACTAACTGGTGTCGAATCTTGAATTAGTGTTACGATTATTTTAAAAATATTTTTCAATGATCCAAATGTATGGATGACAATATATATATATATATATATATATATATATCAGTGATATAATCAATGTTTCATATTAAATTATTTTATCAAAATATTTAATTTTTTTTGAAATTCTTGAAATGTCACCCAAACAAATAAATGTTGACATTAATATTGTTGGATCATGAAATGATATTTTTTAAAAATTGAAATTATCAAAAATCATATGCTAATTTAGGACGAAATCCTTCATAAATTATTATTTGCAAAAAAATTGAGAAAAGTCAAATTTACAGCCAAAATTTTGGGGAAAAGGTTAAATTTCCCTCTTTGATAACTTACGACGACTTTGAATTTCCGTCGTAAATTAGATGTTTCAATATTTTCCATCACAAATATTTCGTCGTAAATTTAGATGAAATATTTTTTTATTTAATTTCAAGTTAAAATTTTAATAAAAATACTTAACTTACGACGAAATGTTCAAATCGTCATAAATTCAAATGATTCTTATTTTCCCGCCAAATTTTTTGGGAAAAGTTAAATTTCCCTCTTTGATAACTTACGACGAATTTCAATTTCCGTCGTAAATTTGACGATCCGATTTTTTTTCGTCGCAAATATTTCATTGTAAATTTAGATTAAATATTTTTTTAATCAATTTCAATTTAAAATTTTAATAAAAAAAATTAACTTATGACGAAATTTTTAAAGCGTCGCAACTTCAAATAATTTTTTTTAATTGTATCGTGCATAATTTTATTAATAAAATACTAAACTTACGACGATTTTGGGTTTCGTCGTAAATAATTACGGCATTTTACTTTTTTCCGTCGTAAGTTGGGCGCACATTTTTTTCCGTCGTAAGTTGGCCGTCGTAATTGGCCTATTTTATTGTAGTATATATGGTATTAAATAAAGGGCATGTTAACTTATTATGTTGTAGATATATATATATACAACAATGTGAAAAGCAAAGTGGAGTTACATGAAAAATATTCCCCACTACTAATTTAACCTCCTCCACTAATTAGAGTAGACATATCAAATTCTACCATATTATTGCAACGTTAATTACACTGCCAATGTTAATTATGTTAACCATGTTAACCGATTGTTCGGCGTTAACCTTGGAATTTGTTTATTTAGATGCCAAATGCAGTGACTACTACAATAGTGAATGCTAGTTCAATATGTTGAAATGGATATACATTCTCTATTCAACTCATGTCATCTTAAAAGTGATTATATTCTCACTGTGATATCAGCTTAGATGCTAATATTTGGGCATCATATACCCAATTATGATTCCCAAATATTAGTGGCCATTGACACATGAGGCATAAACTCCTCAAGTGTGTTTAAATTCAGCTATAAATTATAATTTGTAAGTTTTACTTTATTTGTATATCAAATTTAATAGATGTTTGAAGTTTTGTTCCTCTTTAGATGATATTTCTTAATCTGCTAAACTTTTAATCTCAATATTTATTCTATGTAGGTTACTTGACTATCAGAAAGTGAGGAAGCTGTTATTTTAATGGTATATATTTCTTAGCATGTTAGCAAAAACAGAAAAATCAATTAATAGAGATAGATGCCAGTAATTCAGTTACCATGTTAAATGTACATAACTCTTGAGTAAAACTTACATAAGTCCTATTTTTTTTACAGGAGCAAGAACTCAGAGCCAAACTTGCTAAGTCACAGCAGGAGTATGATGAGTTGTGCCCCAAAGTATTGTCAAACTATTTAAAAGACAACTGTTGATTTATAATATATATATATATATATCAGCAATCTGCCATATGAAATCTTTAGTTCTGGTAAAAAAATTTGTTTTAGATTTAGTTACCAAAATCTATTTACTTATATAATGTAAAAAATACAAACTGAAACCATATTCAACAACATAGCTCAAATTTGCTACTTAAGTGCGGATTTGCTCATTTTAGTGTAATTCCGCTAGGGAATAATTTAGTTACGACGACAAATTCTGTTACTAATATATTATATATTGTTGGCCTGAAGAATTGAACCCATGACACACACTACAAGAAAATAAGCCTAAATTTAACCGAATAAATTCAACCGGTCTAAATTTGACCGATTTCGGTTGTTTCATTGGGCACGGCTAAATACAACCAGCCCACGGTTGAATTTAGTAATAAATGCGACCGGATTTTTTGTGCGGTTGAATTTGACTCCATCAAAAATGGAGGGAATTTAGCCGCCAACTGAATTTTTGAACGCTCCTAAATTCAACTGCTAGCGGGCGAATTTAACCTTACCAAAATTGCGGGATATTTTCCCGCTCTTTTTGTTTCAATTTGCTCAAATGGCAAAAAATGATTTCCAATCGAAATCGGTTGAAATAATTAAAGTGACTGCAAGCGGTTGTATTTAGTAAAGGAAAAAATACAAAAAAATAGTTAAAAATCTAAATAGTATTATATATAGTAAAAAACCAGATTAGTTACCGGGCCGATACCCGGTTATAATATAAATATTTTCTAAAAAGATATTTTAAAATAGCTTAATTTAAATTATATATATTAATATAATATTTTGAATACATAATAATGAGAGAAGAATAAAATTATAAATACAAAAATTTTAAAAATAATATTTTCCAAACTACAAATATTGACTATCAACTTTTTATTAAATATAAAAATTATAATGATGAATATTTGTGTAAATAAAATTAATTTTGAATAAGAAAAAATTAATGAAGAAAATGGAACTATTGAAAATTTTTAATAAGAAAGGAAGAAAGAGAATGGGAAATGGGTAACAAATATAATTAGTGGAGGTAATAAAAAAAAGAAAGATTGAAAATAAATTAAATGAGGAGATGATTGTTAGTGGAAGATGATATCAACAAAATTAACGAGAGTTTCACACATATGATTTGATGATTAAAACTCTTAAATGAGAACTTAACACATTAGATATGATGATGTCATCTATACTTTGTTTTAGTATAATGTAGATTATATATTTGTATATAAGGATAACATTCATCACATGTAAAAATATTTATGGTGAAAAATATTTTTAAAATAATCGAAACACAAATTCAGAACTAAACGCTAGTTAGCTGAACTAGTAAAACTGAAGTTTGACTGTTAAAATGGAAAACCAAATAACATTATTTTGATATGAAACTTTGGATATATCACTAATATATATATATATATATATATTTATTGGCATCGATATGGTTGGATCGATAAACAATATGTTTAAATTAATCGAAACACAAATTCAGGACTAAACACTAGTTAGCTATTAGTCAAACTGAAGTTTGACTCTTTAATGGCAAATCAAATAAAATTATTTTTGATATGAAACTTTGGTTATATCACTAATATATATGTTAATTGACATCCATACGGATAGATCGAGGAAAAATATTTTTAAAATAATGAAAATACTAATTCAGGACTAAACGCTAGTTAGGGGGACTAGTCAAACTGAAGTTTGACTGTTAAGATGCCAAACCAAATAAAATTATTTTGATATGAAATTTTGCTTATATCACTAATATATATATATATATATATTGACATCCATACGGTTGGATTGTTGAAAAATATTGTTAAAAAAATCGAAACATCATTTCATGAATAAATGCTATTTAGTTGTACTAGTTACACTGCGGCTTGACTGTTAAAATGGAAAACCAAATAAAATTATTTGGATATGAAACTTTGGTTATATCACTAATATATATATATATATCTATTGACATCCATACAGATAGATCGATAAAGAATATTTTTAAAATAATCAAAATACAAATTCAGGACTAAACACTAGTTAGCTAAACTAGTCAAACTAGAGTTTGACTGTTAAAATGGAAAACCGAATAAAATTATTTTTATATGAAACTTTGGTTATATCACTAATATTTATATTAGTTGACATCCATATGGATAGATCGATGAAAAATATTTTTAAAATAATCAAAATACAAATTCAGGACTGAACGCTAGTTAGTTGGACTAGTCAAACTGAAGTTTGACTGTTAAGATGGCAAACCAAATAAAATATTTTGATATGAAACTTTGGTTATATCACTAATATATATATTTATTGACATCCATACGGTTAGATCGATGAAAAATATTTTTAAAATAATCGAAACACAAATTCAGGACTAAACACTAGTTAGCTAGACTAGTCAAACTGAAGTTTGAGCGGTAAGATGGCAAACCAAATAAAATTATTTTGATATGAAATTTTGCTTATATCACTAATATATATATATATATATATATATATATATATATATATATATATATATATATATATATATATATATATATATATATATATATATATATATATATATATATACTGACATCCATATGGTTGGATCGTCGAAAATATTGTTTAAAAAATCCAAACATCATTTCATGAATAAACGCTAGTTAGTTGTACTAGTTACAATGAAGCTTGACTATTAAAATGACAAATCAAATAAAATTATTTGGATATGAAACTTTGGTTATATGACTAATATATATCTATTGACATCCATATTTTAAATTCAAATATAAAATATAAACATATTCAATAAATATGTATTTTATATTAATAATAGTTGGGTAATGGCAATGTTAAAAAAGGAAGAGGAAGAGAACGGTGAAGATACCAATTTTTTTAAAATATTTATTGGCATCGATATGGTTGGATCGATAAACAATATGTTTAAATTAATCGAAACACAAATTCAGGACTAAACACTAGTTAGCTAGTAGTCAAACTGAAGTTTGACTCTTTAATGGCAAACCAAATAAAATTATTTTGATATGAAACTTTGGTTATATCACTAATATATATATTTATTGACATCTATACGGTTAGATCGATGAAAAATATTTTTAATATAATTCAAACACAAATTCAGGACTAAACGTTAGTTAGCTCTACTAGTCAAACTGAAATATGACTGTTAAAATGGCAAACCAAATAAATTTTTTTGATATGAAACTTAGGTAATATCATTACTATATATATTTATTGACATCCATACGGTTAGATTTATGAAAAATATTTTAAATTAATCGAAACACAAATTCAGGACTAAACACTAGTTAGCTGGACTAGTTAAACTAAAGTTTGACTATTAAAATGGCAAACCAAATAAAATTATTTTGATATGAAACTTTGGTTATATCACTAATATATATGTTAATTGACATCCATATGGATAGATCGAGGAAAAAATATTTTTAAATAATCAAAATACTAATTCAGGACTAAACGCTAGTTAGGTGGAATAGTCAAACTGAAGTTTGACTGTTAAGATGCCAAACCAAATAAATTATTTTGATATGAAACTTTGCTTATATCACTAATATATATATCTATTGACATCCATACGGTTGGATCGTTGAAAAATATTGTTTAAAAACAATCGAAACATCATTTCATGAATAAACGCTATTTAGTTGTACTAGTTACACTGCGGCTTGACTGTTAAAATGACAAACCAAATAAAATTATTTGGATATGAAACTTTGGTTATATCACTAATATATATATATATATATATATTGACATCCATATGGATAGATTGATAAAGAATATTTTTAAAATAATCAAAATACAAATTCAGGACTGAACACTAGTTACCTAAACTAGTCAAACTGGAGTTTGACTGTTAAAATGCAAAACCGAATAAAATTATTTTTATATGAAACTTTGGTTATATCACTAATATACATATTAGTTGACATCCATATGGATAGATCGATGCGAAATATTTTTAAAATAATCAAAATACAAATTCAGGACTAAACGCTAGTTAACTGGACTAGTCAAACTGAAGTTTGACAGTTAAGATGGCAAACCAAATAAAATTATTTTGATCTGAAACTTTACTTATATCTATAATATATATATATATATATATATATATATATATATATATATATATATATATATTAACATCCATACGGTTGGATCGTCGAAACATATTGTTTAAAAAATCCAAACATCATTTCATGAATAAACGCTAGTTAGTTGTACTAGTTACAGTGAAGCTTGACTATTTAAATGGCAAATCAAATTAAATTATTTGGATATAAAACTTTGGTTACATGACTAATATATATCTATTGACATCCATATTTTAAATTCAAATTTAAAATATAAATATATTCAATAAATATGTATTTTATATTAATAATAGTTGGGTAATGACAATGTTAAAAAAGGAAGAGGAAGAGAACGGTGAAGATACCAATTTTTAAAAATATTTATTGGCATCGATATGGTTGGATCGATAAACAATATGTTTAAATTAATCGAAACACAAATTGAGGACTAAACACTAGTTAGCTACTAGTCAAACTGAAGTTTGACTCTTTAATGGCAAACCAAATAAAATTATTTTGATATGAAACTTTGGTTATATCACTAATATATATATTTATTGACATCCATACGGTTAGATCGACAAAAAATATTTTTAAAATAATTGAAACACAAATTCAGGAGTAAACGTTGGTTAGCTATACTAGTCAAACTGAAATATGACTGTTAAAATGGCAAACCAAATAAAATTTTTTTGATATGAAACTTTGGTTATATCATTACTATATATATTTATTGACATCCATACATTTAGATTGATGAAAAATATTTTAAATTAATCGAAACACAAATTCAGGACTAAACACTAGTTAACTGGACTAGTCAAACTAGAGTTTGACTGTTAAAATTGAAAACCGAATAAAATTATTTTTATATGAAACTTTGGTTATATCACTAATATATATATTAGTTGACATCCATATGGATAGATCGATGTAAAATATTTTTAAAATAATCAAAATACAAATTCAGGACTAAACACTAGTTAGTTGGACTAGTCAAACTCAAGTTTGACTGTTAAGATGGCAAACCAAATAAAATTATTTTGATATGAAACTTTGGTTATATCACTAATATATATATTTATTGACATCCATACGGTTAGATCGATGAAAAATATTTTTAAAATAATTGAAACACAAATTCAGGACTAAACACTAGTTAGCTAGACTAGTCAAACTGAAGTTTGACCGGTAAGATGGAAACCAAATAAAATAATTTTGATCTGAAACTTTGCTTATATCAATAATATATATATATATATATATATATATATATATATATATATATATATATATATTGACATCCATACGGTTGGATCGTCGAAAAATATTGTTTAAAAAATCCAAACATCATTTCATGAATAAACGCTAGTTAGTTGTACTAGTTACAGTGAAGCTTGACTATTAAAATGGCAAATCAAATAAAATTATTTGGATATTGAACTTTGGTTATATGACTAATATATATCTATTGATATCCATATTTTAAATTCAAATATAAAATATAAACATATTCAATAAATATGTATTTTATATTAATAATAGTTGGGTAATGGCAATGTTATAAAGGGAAAAGGAAGAGAGGAAAAATCAGATGCATTTTTACATTTTAAATAATATTTATTTTTAATATCCTAATTTTAATAATAATAATTTATATGTTAATATATATATTATATTATATAGTAATTTATTGTAATAGTAATATGTTTAATTGGTCTGGGAAATTTGCAAAGCCTATTCAAAAGGCTATATACTATACTGTTGGATTGAATAGGATGTTTAACATCAATAAAAGCACATCTTTCTCTGTCTTAATAAAACCCTAATTTAGAGTTCAGCCGCTTCTCTTCTATTTTGTAATTTACTATCTCTCTCTCCAATTTGTAGTTTTGATGTGTGTCCTTGAAAGATGATGTGCAACTAAAGTCGGGAGAGGTGGGAATGGTGGGAGCTCCTTTACAAACTCTGTTTTCCTTAGATTTAAGAAGCTTCTCCACCTCTGTTTTCATGTATTTAGCCCCCCCTCTCTCCTCTCTCTCCAATAACTATTTAAGTCAGCTGGTCAGACTTGGTCTTTTAGCCGTCGTGGGACGACGGAGATGGCAGAGGCTCCTCCGCGAAATCGGTCAAGCTTTCGGTCGCTAACTTTCCCTTTTGAAATTCATGGCTTTGCTGGTTATGTAATAAGTAACATTATGGAGTTTGTTAATTGGTCTGGATGGGGTCGAATTTAATATCTTATATTTGATAAGATACGGTCGAGTTTAATATTTGGGAGGGCTTTTTAAAATATTTCAGAAATTTTAATTATTTGGGCGGGATTTTCAAATTTTAAGTGTAAAATCAATTTTGACAGGTGTCGGTTGAATTGGACGGTTGAATTTAGCGGTACAATTTAACCGGTCATATTTAGACGGTTGTATTCATACTAAATACAAACGACTACTAAATATCACTCCCATATGTATAACATGGACTAAAATCGGTCGTATTTAGCTAAATACTACCGATGGCGGTCGTATTTAGTTAAATACGACCGGTTTTGAGCCGGTAGTATTTAGCCGTTTTTCTTGTAGTGACATGTATGCAAACATATGACCCCAATCAATTGAGTTAAATGCCCATTTCATTATATTTTGATAACATCAGCACTGAGCTACATATATACTTGTTTCTTTATTTTGGGTAACTAAACTTATACTATAATTTAATATTATTCTAAGACTTGGGTAATTAGCTCATTACCATATAATAACTTTATGCTTAAATTCACAATCTCTTCTTTTTTTTTATTATACAGTAGAAATGGGTAATACCTGCATGCTTAATTATAAAAATAAAAAATAATATTAGAAGCCTGACTTATTTTTTATTTCTTTTTTCCTTCAATTATTTGCTTTACAAAGGGGAATCTTATTTTATTTGCAGGTACGCGATTATAAGTATAATATTTTTTGCTATATTTTTGCTTTTTTATAATTTTTTTATAGTTTGTTTATATTTCTTTTGTCAATGAAAAGGAGAATAGATACACAGCATGACATGGGATGTCAAGTAATAAAGAACAGTAACGAGGAGTATATTATAATTAATATTATAAAAATGTCTATCTGCGACCAAGTTTATCAGTGACCGCAAAATCAGTAGCTATTTTTTTGGATCAGCGACGGGTTTCAGCGACCGCGGCCAAAGTTGTCGTTAGCCGGACTTTAGCGACGGCCGGTGGTCGCTAATAGGACAGAAATATTAAATCATTCCATTAAAAAAACCGTGAAAAACTGGCGGTAATTTATTAGCTATTGATTTTTATTTGCGACCGACGTTGGTTGCAGAAAATGCCACACCAGCAACAATATAAGGACTTTAATCAATAGCTAAACCGGAGACCAAATAAAGGCGGCGACCAGTGGCTTTCTGCGATCGAGGTCCATCGCCAATAATTTTTTTATTTTATAAGTTGTTTAAAGTTTTGGCGCGCTATTTAATTAGCAACCAAAGCACATCTACTACCGAATGTAGTCACAAATACGAAATAATGAAAAATACAATTTTTTAATTATAAATAGTATTTTATTTATATATTTTTAAATCAAATTGTTATTAAAATATATCTTAAATTTGTTTTAATAAGAAAGAATTAAAAATATATTTTCAAGTATTTAAAATATAATTTTTTTTAACTTTAAATAGTATGTTATTTATATGTAGCATTTTTAAATCAAATTATAATTAAAAAAAATATCTTAAAATTTGGTTTCTGATTATTTTGAAATGTTCAAAGAATATAAGGTAGAAACGCAAACAGAGAAAAATATAAAATTTTTACGATAAGGTCGTGGAGGAGTATACTTAAGCCTCAAATTCAAGAGTTTATTGAAGGAGTGTGATATTGTATCACAACTTACTCCTTCTGGAATACCTCAATTGAATAGAGATTCTGAGAGAAGAAACTGTACATTATTGGACATGTTGCGATCGATGATGAGTCAAGCGGATCTTTCAATAAGTTTCTGGGGTTATGCTCTAGAAATGGCTGCTTACACGTTTAACTGATTTCCGAAAAAAAAGCGGTTCAAAAGACTCCATATGAGATATGGACTGATAAACTTCATAGCATGTCATTTATAAAAATTTAGGGACGTGAAGCATTTGTAAAACGTTTAGCCTCTGACAAGTTTGGACCAAAATTAGATGATGCTATATTGTGGGATATCCAAGTAAGACTAGGGTATAAAATTTTATAATTCTTCTGAGAACAAAGTGTTTGTTGCTTGGACGGATGTATTTTTTGAGGGAGAACTACTTTCTAAGAAAATTAGTGGGAGGACAATACATCTTGGTGAAGATCGAGAACCACATGATAAAATTGAACCACAGTTGGAACAAGATTAGGATGTACATCAAACTGTAGAAATTAATCTTGTTCAGGAAACACGGTTTATTCATAGATCAAGTAGGATTCACCATGACCCCGAGAAAAAATATGGATTTATTTTGACTCGAGATGGTAATGCGATGCTTAGGGATAATGATAAGCCTCTCACCTATCAAGATTCTATGAACGGTCCAAACTTCGAGAGATGGATGGAGGCTATGAAATCCGAGATGGAATCCATGTATCAAAATAAAGTATTGACTTTTGTTGATCCACACTAAGGAGTAAAACCTATAGGGTGCAAGTGAAAAACTGACATGGATGGTAAAGTACATACATATAAGGCGCGACTAGTGGCAAAAGGTTTCAAAGAAATTCATGATATATATTATGATGAAACTTTTTGAACAGTTGCTATGGTCAAGTCCATTAGGATTTTGTTAGGAATAACTGCTTACTTTGACTACGAGATTTGGCAAATGGATGTCAAAACCGCTTTCTTATATGAGAGCCTTGAAGAGGATGTATATATGATACAACTTGAGGGTTTTGTCGATCCAAAGTTTGCTAAGATGGTTTGTAAGTTGCTTTTATCTATTTATAGGTTAAAGCAAGCCTAAAGGAGATGGAATATTCATTTTGATGAAACAGTCAAAGAGTTTACTTTATTCAAAATACAGATGAACCGTGTATTTACAAGAAGGTTAGTGGGAACCATGTGACATTCCTATTATTCTATATAGATGACATATAACTAATAAGGGAATGACATAACTTCTCTACAGGCTGTTAAGACTTGGTTGAGAAATAGTTTCTCGATGAAAGACTTAGGCGATGCTAGCTAAATATTGAGAATCACGATATATATAGACAGATAAGGAGATTAATTGGCCTAAGTCATTACAAATATTGACAAAATATTGCATCATTTTAGAATGCAAGAGGCAAATAGGGGATACGTCCCGATGTATCATAAGATAATGATCTCATAGGATAACTACCCTAAATTATTAGATGATAAGGGTCATCTTAGAAAAGTTCCATATGCTTCAGCAATTGGATCTATAATGTATGTCATGATATGTATTTGTCCTGATATTTTGTATGCTTTTAGCATGACGAGCAGATACCGGTCTAATCCAGGTGAGGGTCACTGGATAGTTATCAAGAATATTCTTAAGTACTTAAAGAGGACTAAAGATTTATTTTTGGTGTATGGAGAAGATAGGGAACTGGTTGTAAATGGTTACATTGATCCTAGTTTCTGAACCTAATTTTTGGACAAACAAGGATGATTATGTGTCTGGTTTGTGTTTTGTCTAAATGTAAGTGTTGTTATCTTGAATAGTTCACATCAAGAATATTGATGATTCTATAATGGAAGCCAACTATATTGGTGCTTTCGAAACAGTCAAGGAGACTATTTGGGCATGTGCTTAGGCGATATCACCTTATTAATGAAATTAATGATCAATAAGATATATATGTAAAATGCATAGTAATGGTAATATTGCAGACCCACTGACTAAGGCTTTGTCACAGAAAAAGCACGATGGTCATACAAGTTTCATGAGTATTGGATACATGGGTGATTGGCTCTAGTGCAAGTGGGAGATTGATAGTGTTTGAACCCTAGAGAAAACATTATAATATTTTAGTTTAAGACATTTGGATTATAAATATTTATGTTTTATCGATTATTCCCTTTATAATTTATTATGTCTTAATTTACTGTGATATAAATATTAGATTAATAAATATCCTTAGAATATGATATAAATCCTATATCTCTAAGTACGTGACTTAGAAATGAAATTTTGAGAACAGTATCAATATATCTAAAGGTCCCTAGTCGAGTATTATTATTAACAGACAATAAAAATGCATTAAGACTGGTGTGATTGTTGACTGATGATCACATCTCATTGATCATAGGTATTATATATGATACTAAAGTCAAAAACACAGGCAAATGTAAATGTACATGGTGCTGGACAGACCCAAAGTGAGATTCTACATGTCTATTGTGTCACATGTAATTCTCACTGTGATAACATAAATAGACAAATTGACTTCTATAACATAAATACCTGATCCAGAAATCTGAACTGCTTTCTTTTTCTTCAGATCCTCCAAGTAAATTGGACAGTTTCTCTTCCAGTGACCATCTTTCTTACAGTAGTGACATTCATCCTTGGCCACACCACCTTTAGGCTTTAAAGCCTGTTTGGGACCTGACTTTGGCTTGGGTGTAGAATCAGATCCAATCTTCTTCTTACCCTTCCATTTGCCCTTCCCTTTGGCCTTACCTTTATTTCCCACCATCAGTATGGGAGCAGGTTCAGCTGTCTTCATGTTGGTCTCATATGTTCTCAACATATGCAACAATTCAGTAGGTGTTTTGTCAAATTCATTCATATTGTAGTTCACAACAAACTGAGTGAATTTGTTGTTCAAAGAATTCATGATTAGGTCAATACCAGTTTCCGGACCAATCGGGAAACCCAAAGTTTCAAGGTACTCAATGTAACCAATTATCTTCAGAAAATGTGGGCCAACTGGTTCACTCGCCCCTTGTTTGCAATTAAAAAGTGACTTACTCGTGTTGAACCTTTCTTGATGAGTTTGGCTTGCAAACATGCTTTGCAAGTGCTCATTGATAGTATATGCATCCATATGCACATGCTGTCTTTGAAGCTCAGCACTCATAGTTGCCAACATAAGACATGCAACATCATTTGCATCATTCTCATCCCTTGTGCGTGCTGCTCGTTCATCAGCAATAGCACCCTCAGGAAGGGGGCCTGGAGGAGGAATATCAATGACATGAAGCTTGCGCTCCTGCCTGAGGACAATCCTCAAATTCCTCTGCCAGTCTAGGAAGTTGTTTCCTCCTGTCAGCTTGTCCTTCTCAAGGACTGAACGTACGGATAGTGTGTTTGTGTTGTTTGCCATTACTCAGTATCTACAATAATAAAAGCGCAAAATAAACATTAGATTGTCTGAGTTAAAATTTTATGTTCATATGATTATGATATATTCGTAATATATCTCCCACTATTTTTTTATCAAATTAATTGCCCTAACTATTAATTCGGAAAGTATATCCGATAAATCTTTCTAGTGAGCCAAGATCCATATTTGGTCATGTTCTAAGTCAACCACTGGTATCCTTAAAACATGATTATTTAGGTAGACAACAGTTGTCAATTATATCATATATAATTCTTGGATAATTTGGTGAACAATAATTGATCTTATCTATCTAATAGATTTTTAACCAAACTCTATGCTTCTAAGTTCATAATAGTTGAATATAACCGTTTATATTCACCTTATTATGATGACTCAGTTAAGTTAGACCCAATGATACAACGTCCGAATATAACCGTTTATATTCATCGCATTTCACCATGATAGATAGGAGTCCCCTGCCACTGACAGCCCTTCCCCTTATCGATCTAGGATTTAATGAGTGTTCATTCATTGGAAAGCATCTGATTAAAACTTAATATTTTTACTTAGGGATTTTTAATTTAGAACGATCATGATCCCATCATAAAGAGATTCCCAATTTTTCCTTGAATAAAATACTTTAAATCAATACTCGTCAATGGTTTGATTTCCAGGTAGTGGAGGAGTCACATCGGTCTCGCTTAAAACCCACAGCCTTACAAGTTCTATGAACCCGTTGTTGACAAAATCGCCCCATGTCAGAAATAAAGAAAATTCATATTTTATTCCGTGTTTCATAAACACGAGAATCTCATGATCGTTTGTTAATTTTAAATCTTGAGTCGTTACAGATTTTATCTTGTTTAAAGGCATGGCATGGGTGATGTATCTAATACATACATGCATCATTAATCTAATTAAAACATGCATTTTCTACTCTACACATACTATTTATACATCATATGAAAAGTACGTAAAGTAAACGTGCAATAGTTATGGCCCAATCCTATGTGATCTTTTCAGGCTAATGAAAAGATCAAGGTCAATCTATGGTGTAAAAATAACTATTACATATGTCTTCTCTATTGCTTCCATTGTCTCCTTGGCCTCCATAGGATGCCTCCTCTTTCCCTTGTCCTTCTTGGATGTTACATTAAGAATTATACTAATGAACTTACAAAAGAACTCGAGTTACATTCGAGATAAAACAACTACAAATAGAAAACGACATGCAAGTCATATTTATTACAAACCAAAAGAATAAACCATTACAACTAAGGTCTTAAGGCCATAACTATGCACCATGCTCAAGTAACCATTAAAGAACATGATCGATCATATAAAGATGACATACTATTTATCACTTATCATGATCCAATCAAGAATAATAAATAAGTAAAGCATATATTATAAGCACAAATTTAAAATGAAACCCTAAGCACGCGGATCGACCTCCGCGGTGAGGTCGCTGGGGGGGGGGGTTCGGGGGGGGGGGCAGCGAGCCCCCCGATGGCGGAAATTTTTGCAAAATCAAGTATCAGAATACTAGAAAAACATGTATCAGAATACTATTCCAGAAGCATGTATCAGTATACACACGATCCATATCCCAGTTACCAAAAACGTGTATCAGTATATATATTTTAAGAGATCGCATACATATGAGTTATGGCAGATCTTAAACATACTAGTATCATCATATAGATCATTAACAAATTCATCATATCATTCATATAACATAACTGTTATCATGGCAGACTCATATAACATAACTGTTATCATGGCAGACTCATCACACATGCATACTTGTAAAAATACAGTAAACACGTAACCAAATCAGCCCCTTATACACGTAGCTCTGATGCCATTGTTGGGTTCCGAAGGCATAAAATGCAGCGGATAAACGTAAATAAAACAAAATTTTGAAACCCAAAAACAGGATCCATGTATAATTATGGGCAGATTATGGAGATAACGAATCATACCTTTCAAGAGATTAACTTTCACGAACTCAACGGAGATCCTAGCTATCACACTTTGTGTCTACCTCTCGGAGAAAACACCTCTATGGTATCCACACGAGCACCTTCAAGAACGTCTCACGAACTTGACTACGGAATGGATGTACTAGCCTCCTTCTTGACGATCTGAATTGCCTCTGCCTCTCTTTGCTGCTAGGGTTTTCTTAAAAAACGTACAAACCTCTTTAACCTCTCATTATCTATTTATAATGACTGATTAAAAAGGCCCATAATAGCAAAGCCCAACCCTAGTAGGTATTGGATTAAATAATAAAAACGAATTTCTATTATTTAATTAATAACTAAGTCATACTTAATTATTATGGGCAAAAACATTCCTTTTAATTTGAATTTATATTATCTCAATTAAGTCTTACTTAATTATAATAAAATTCAAACAATCATCAATTAATTTAAATCCACAATTTAAATTAACTATTCCATTAAGTGCTCTATTTGTGCGACCCTATAGGCTATTATTTAATTGGCAATAATTTTATTCTCTAATAAAATTATAAACAATGAGCGGTATCTAGTAATACATCATTGTTACCCAATTAAACAATAATTAAATCGTGATTAGATAAAACCTTTCGTGATTAATATTTTTCGTGTAATATAATCCCTTTAACCATACATATTATAGATTAAACTCGAGGCATGTATTTAGTCATTCTCTTCAACATTTAATCCGGGTTTACTTGATCCATGAGTAGATTATCGAGATAAATCATTATTTGAGCATGGCCATGCTTTTATAATCTCACTCAATCAAGAGGCCAATAATATCTCTCCTAATTATAGGAGGGTTAAATCCTTTATCTATCATTCATATTTCTCATACGACTCATGATATACCCGATTTCCACTTTTATCATCACCCGATCAAAAGTAACTTTTAATGTAGTCAAAGTATATTAATCCTCGTATAGAAATATAATGATTTCAAGTCAAAGGATCGTTACACCATTATCACTGTGAGTCTTTCTTATGACTTTATTAAACATGAAGAATCTCACTGTGGGTCTGTCCAGTACCATGTACTCTCACATGTACCTATGTATTGACTTTAGTATCCCCATACTTATAACCAATGAGATGTGGTTATCTTGTCAAACAACATACTAGTCTATCTATGTATTATTATTGTCCTATATAATAATACTCAACTAGGGACCTTTAAGAATATGATATATTATATAATCTCAAGTTCAAGTCATGTACTTAAACTATACAATTTGTATCATGATTCTAAGGACATTTATTATGCTAACAAAATATCACAGTAATTAAGGTCATAATAATACATTTATTGAATGATCAACTGACATAAAGATAAAAGAATAATGTATTGCCTCTAGGGCACCTACACTAACAATTGAAACTGTGGTAACTGCTCCAAAGGAAAATGCACCTGTTCAGGGGGAGCAAGCTGATGATCATACCACATCTCAAGGCTCTCAAGAAGCATCAGAACCAGTCACTGGCTCTTCAAGTTCTAATTCATCAAGTTCTGATGAGCCAATTTCTGACAATTCTGGAAACTCTAATTCTTCAAAACCTGAAGGATCCAACTCAAATTCTGGAATCTCAGAGAGCATAACTTCAGGGGTAGCATCGGAAAATTCTAATGGAGACAACATGGATCATGGGGGAGGATTCAGTTCTAGAGATCAACTTCCATCTGCAAGGAAGTTGACTAAATCACACAAACCTGACTTAATAATTGGAGATCCTGAGGCAGGTGTCAGAACTAGAACAACAACAAAAAATGAATGTCTCTATCATTCCTTTCTATCTCAGACTGAACCAAAGAAAGTGGAAGAAGCTCTTCAAGATGCTGATTGGGTGCAAGCAATGGATGAAGAGTTAAATGAATTTGAAAGAAATAAAGTCTGGACCCTAGTACCAAGACCAAAGAACAAATCAATTGTTGGTACAAAATGGGTGTTCAGAAATAAAACTGACAGTGATGGCATAATTATAAGAAACAAAGCAAGGATGGTTGTTAAAGGTTACTCTCAACATGAGGGTATTGACTATGATGAAATATTTGCTCCAGTTGCTAGATTGGAAGCCATAAGAATCTTTTTGGCTTATGCTGCTCACAAGAAGTTTAAAGTCTTTCAAATGGATGTGAAAAGTGCTTTTTTCAATGGAAAATTGAAAGAAGAGGTATATGTTGAACAATCTCCAGGCTTTGTAGATCCAAAATTTCTAAATCATGTCTACAGGCTTGACAAAGCACTTTATGGCCTTAAGCAAGCTCCTAGAGCATGGTATGAGACTCTGGCTCAATTCCTTCTGGAAAGTGGATTTCATAGAGGTACAATTGACAAAACTTTATTCTACCTCAACCATGGAAAGGACTTGCTTTTGGTACAGATATATGTTGATGATATCATCTTTGACTCTACAAATACAAAACTTTTTGAAAGATTTTCCAAGTTAATGCAGTCAAAATATCAAATGAGTATGATGGGAGAGTTGAGTTATTTTCTGGGACTTCAAGTCAAACAAACTGAAGAAGGTACTTTTATCAGTCAATCCAAGTACACCAGAAATCTACTGAAGAAATTTGGAATGCAAGATAGTTCTACTACATCAACTCCCATGGCCACTACCACCAAGTTAGATAAAGATACTGGAGCATCAGTATACATTATCTTTTTTGACATCAGCTTTTCTTAATTGAAAGTGATGTGTAAGAAATTTATAGACCAAATTGTGTAAAGTTTTACATCACTAATTTTTTAATAAAGCGATGTACTCGTTACTAATAGACATTTGTTATAAATAAAACCGATGTCCTTTACTACATAACCAAAACTAAAACATTGGAATAACAAGCATCCATACAAATCCAACCAGTCAATCATTCATATATTTAACCATTCAATCATCCGAAAACCACCAACACCAACCCCATCATCTGCATCAATCATCCAAAAATCACCAACACCAACCCCATCATCTGCATCAATCATTCAAAAACTACAGAATCTACATTACCAAATGTACAACCCCCAGCATTTGTAAACCTATACACCAATCCCAGCATTCATACACTTACATTCTTACTACACAGAACCGTCTAAATTACCTACTCAAACTAAAAATGCACAAATGCACAGGATTATTTTTTAAAAATAAAAACTCAAACATCGGTCCTTGTTATAAAATTGATGTGAATCAACTAAAAACACATGACCTACTCAAACTAAAAATGATATCTAAACCAACAAATGAAATCAAATTATTGGAAAGAAAACGATGTCTACAATGTTAAAACACATCGGTTTGTGCAAGTACATAAAAGTAAAACAAAATAAGACCGATATTAAAGTAGAAGTTTCACACCGCTTCTTAAACTAAAACTGATGTTATAATACATGTCTAACATCAGTTTAGGAAATAAACTGATGTAAAATAAGGACTAAAACATCGATTTGTTTAGGAATCTGATGTCTATTAATTAAAAGTGCTTCCCTGTTATATGTTTAAAATGGTATTTAACCTCCTAAATACCATTTTTGACAATCTAGTTTAAACATTTTATTCAAAAAAGGGCTAATTATACATCAGTTTGCTCAAAAAACCGATGTCTGTGTACATCTTTAACATCGGCTAAAACCGATGTTAAAGACCCCCCCTTTCTCTACACATGCGAAGACATCGGTTTTAAAAGAAAAAAGACATCTGTTTATAACCGATGTCTAAGGGCATTTTTCTTGTAGTGTATGGACTAGATAGATGTCTATAGGTGTCTCTCTCCAATATTCAAAAATTGAGAGAATCTGAGTTGGTTGTAGTGATTGACAAGGTACATATAGTTATTCCAGAGGACACCCAATTGCTTCATGAACTCAAGAAGGCTCAGATAGATACTTTTCCTGAAGCCTATCTCTGTCCTCAGTCTAAGAAATGTAAACTCTTCACTGTTCTTAAGAATTATGTTAGAGAAAACATGAGGCTGATAATGACTCTTCAATCTCATCTAAAATGCAAAAAGTACAAGAAAAATGAAGATGAAGAGATGATCAAAATTCTTGAGAGATACCTTGGAATGCTGATACCATGTTGCCAAACCTACAATACAACTTAAAGGATGACAAGGATAATGATGAGCAGAAGCAAGATGATCAACCACCTTCTGGCTCAAATTCAAGTCAAACTTCTAGAGCAACTGGTAGCAAAGAAAAGAAGAAAGATGAGAAAAAAGGGAGAAAAAAAGAAGAGAGGGGAGGAGAGAAGAAGGAAGAAGAAGGAAGACACCTCAGAACCAGAAAAGCAATCCCTACCAATCCAAATCAACCAAGCTCAACCCTCTAAGCCAACAAAATCAAATATTAAACCACCTCAAACCATAAAGCCTGAATTCTTGTATAAACAAACCGCTAACACCTTACTGAAAATACTAATCACCTCATGCCAAACATCTCTAAAGAAAATCTTCAAACCTACCTTCTGTTAAGCCACCAACCAAAATTCATTACAAATCTGTTGGGAGAAAATCAAAGAACTGCAAGTAACTGAGGGGGCCATCTGGAACTGTTTCAATCAAAATAATTTCCTATCTCTGAACTAGTGCATCTCAAATGAAGACTACTTTCAAGAATTAGCTGAAGAAATGGTCAGAGTTTGGGTTGTAACACTAAGGGAAGAAAAGAATCTACTATCAGGATGGAACCTTCACATTTCTTGGCAAAAAATTAATGGACACATTTTCACCCACAGAGATCAAAAGGGTGATAAGCTTACTGAAGGACAAGGATACTGCAATAAAGGCATGGAGATCTATTTTAGCTTAATGGTTGGTAGAAAGGGAGGAAAGAAGAGCAAGATATAAGGCTGAAAGTGAGGAGTGGAAAAGAAAGTATATTGAGGATATAGAAATGTATATACAAAGATCTGAATATCTCAAGGCAAAGGGGATGAGCAGAATAACCAAGGATGGATAATTTCTAAACATCAAGATTGGCAGATTCTCAAGAATTAGGACTGGTTACTTGGACAGTTATCCATTAGCTGATAAACTGAAACTTGTAGAAGCTCTAAGAGGGACAATAATCATAAAGGAACTGGAAGTACTTGTAAAGTTAAAGAACCTCATTAGAGAAGAAACAGGAGATAAGAAATTTGACTAATGAATGTATCTATCAAACTCAAGAAATCATTCAATGTATAAAAGTTATACTTCTGTCAATTTTTATGTAAAGTTTTATTATTCATTATAGCTTGAGGTTAGTCTTGTTACCAGGCATGGATTTGTAATAAGCAATCTTCTCACAAATTGGGGGAGTTTGTTGTGCAAGAAATGCCTGTACTATAACAAGACTAAGTCAAATTGATAACCCTAAGTAAGTTGTATGATAATCTAAGTTTGCATTTTGTATTATATTACTTGAGTCTGTAAAAATGTCAATATATTAGACTGGAGTAATTTTCTGTAAATAGTATTAAGCCTAAGAATAAACTCTGAAAGAAAATTATGAAGATCATGCCTCAGAGAAAGTATGAAGAAGCTTGGAGTTGAATAAATCCGTGTTAAGAAAAATATTCTAAGTCAAGAAATCTACAAGTCATGGATCAAGTCATATAGAGAAGTCATTCGAGAACTCTAGAATGACTTATCGACAAGTCAAAAATAGCTTATAGAGAAGTCTCAGAGATCTCAAAGTCAAATTTTAGATGTGAAGATTGGAGATATCGACAAGGCAAACTCTCATTAGAGATCTCAGAGATATTGATAAGTCAATATGCCTATAGATAATTCAGAGATATCGACAAGTCTTTTCTACATGCAGAAATTCAGAGATCTCGATAAGCTAAATTATCTTATAGAAAACTCAGAGACTTCGATAAGTCAAAATAACTATAAAATAAAAAGAGATCTCGATAAGCCATTATACTCATCGAGATGTCGAGTTCTCTATATAACAAACTGGAGATCTCGATATAAAACTCAAGTAAAAAATGCAAACCAGTTAAAGATCCAAGATTATTAATCAACAAACAAATCAATCACTGATTTGAAAAGTCTACAAAAAGCAGCTTGAAGAGTACAAGATCAAAGGCCAAGATTAACTGACAAAGTAAAGTCACAGACATGCACGATTTGCAAAGATACACTAAGCCAGAAATAGAAAGTTTTAGTTAACTTAAAGTAGGGTTTAGTACATGCTATCACATGCTGTGTAAAACTTGTGTTTACTGTTCTATAAAGTGAACACTGGATGCTTTGTTTTAGTTGTAACAAATAGATCTAGAAAATCTTGTAACTCTCTCGAGAAAGAAGCTGAGTTCTTTATCAATAAAGAACCCAGAAATTTGTAGCAATACATACTTGATTTTAATATAAAATTAAGTGAGTTTTGAAGATAGTGTGTTCATGTGCATGTTTCATTATTTCTGTTAAAACACTTTATCTCTACAAGGTAGATTACTTTGTTCACCACATCCATAACAGCTCAAAAAGCTTAAAAATAATCCAAAACACATTCACCCCCCGTGTTGTATTTATTACCTAACACTTGATCATGTGAATAATATGTTCGTGAATGTCCTTAACCAAAATTGGATAATTTATTGAAAGTGGGTGACAAGGAAGTGCTCGATTATGTAAATGCGGAAATTTCTTTGAAAGATTTAAAAAGTGTAGAGATAGTTGGAGAAAGGTGTGATATAGTAGGTTCTAAATATTGCACTACATAGTGTGACGAATTTGATGTACTTAAACAAACAGACAAGAACGAGGATGGCAAAGATCACCCAAGAAGAGTCTTGATGATGTTTATAAAGATAGGAACGATGAAAAACATCATGTTAAAGGTGCATCAAAATCGTATTTCGATGATTATTAATTAGTAGATATTTTGCAACATCAAAACTTAACTCAGAGAATATATAAGTTGAGTTCTCCAATTTTCAAAACTAATGCTTTAATTTTTGATGAGTTTGACGTGAATGTAATTTTAATTAGTATTGTATAAGCCATATCAATTTGATTTGAATATAAGTCAGGAAAATAAGATGAAAATATTTGACTTATTAAATAATGATGAAAAGTATATTTTGTATCTATTAGAAGATAAGGGTGTCCTGAGAACATTATATGAATGTTGAATGTTCGATGTCTATTGGTACAGTACATGAGTCCTATTTTATCTATTCTTCCCTTGTCACGAAAAAATCGAACATCGAAAGAAAGTCACGTTAATAAATGCAATCAAACATATGACAGGGCAAAGGAAAGAAAGTCATATGGATCATATACAGTGGATTCTCAAGACATATGACACGTGATATGGCCCTCCTATCACACTTTGCCCATTAGTGACTTTTGGAGACAATAGCAAAGGTTTCACAATGGGATATGGCAAATTGATTTCTGGAAATGTTATCATTGAAGATGTAGCACTGGTAGCTGGTAAGGATTCAAGGTCTCATGTGAAAGTTAAGTCTGCACACCTCAAAATGAATATAGGCTTAGATTTAAAATCTAAATAAATCTTTTATAAATTTAACTTTAAATTTTCTTTACCCAATTAACCTTTTATTTTATATTATTACTAGCTAGTATCTCATAGATTACTTTAATATTTATCAAGTTTTAACTTATTTTTTAATACGGAGTTTCTACTAGAAAGAAATAAATTGTGGAAGATAATAAAATAGAATATGTTATTGGTTTGATAAGATTTGAACCATATATTTTTATTTGTATCTTTAAAGTTATTAATATTAAAATTAAATTATTTTATGTTGTAGGCAATATTCAAACTATGATTTCAAAATAAAAGTAATATTTTTCAAATGTTTATAGGAATCATGGTTTTTGTTAATCAACTACATATAAACAACTAGCCAAATGTATACATATTCATAAAATAAGGTGTATCATTCTATTATAATTAATAAATAATAGAAGAAAAAAGGAGAATATTTATTAATAATATGAAGAGAATCTTAAAAGTACCAACTCATGTCCAAAAAGTAACTTAATATCAACACACACTCACACACACATATTGAGACAGACACACATTGAGCACATTCATGTTCATATCCACACACTCACAATTTACATTAATATCCATATTTATATCTTTATTTTTATCATCAATCTTAGTTTCAAACAAAAATCTCTACCACCTACCTCTCTTATCTCCTATCTTCTATAGGCCTTTTTCATCACAACCACCTCGTTATTTACATTGTGAAGCAATCTAATCAATTTCATCTCTCTTGGCACATAGGCCTTTTTCATCACAACCACCTCCTTATTTACATTGTGAAGCAATCTAATCAATTTCATCTCTCTTGGCACAAACATACAGCTGTATATTTTCAGGTAAATTTACTCTATCACATGTAGATCTGCTCTAACAAATACATGTGATAAAAAATAGGTAGATTTGGTAAACAAACAAGTCCTTAGATATATACATGAGAGTATGTTTTTATCTTTGATTACATAGCACCTTCAATCAAACTTCTAATAACAAGGTGACTTCAATTTAAGAAACCCCCTTTCTTTATAGTTCTTTCACAAGTATCCAGAAACTCTATCACAAGTAAATTCCCTAAAAACAAGTAGATTTATTAATTTCAATAATAATTGGTAATTACTATTTTTTTAATTTTGCATTACATGGATTAGTAATTTGTGTAAATATAAAGATCGTGATAGTTAAGTTTGATTTTTTTTCCCTATATCAACAATTTTAATAGCAACCACCACCATTGTTAAGGAAAACATCCTTATTGTAAGCAAAGACCCCACTTAATCCTTCTATCTCATCCCTTTACAAGTAGATCTGGGAAACATATAGATCCAGTATATTGCGAAAAATGTTCATAATTAATTGGTTATATTTTGTGCTATATAGATTGGTAATTTGTGTAATTATAATCAGTAATGGTTAAGTTTGATTTTTGTTATAATTTGTGTGTGTATATATATGTGTGTGTTTATATGCTAATTAATATGTATGCACTAATTCCCTATAATTCTCAGGATCGAAATGGAGTCCACCTCATCTAACTTGAAAAGGATGCATAGGGAGGAGGGTAGTGAGGCCAAATGTCCTAAAAGGACAAAACAATTATCAAAATTTGAGCAAATAAAGCAAAAATACAATTTTGAAGCCGCTCTCGCCGATTTGATTGTAAGTATGAATCTCTAGATCTAAATACTTGGGGTGATATTTTGTTATTACAATCTAATTTATGATTAATCATTTATAAACTTTTAATTTTTTTTATAATAATCTAATCTATAATTAATCATTTGTAAACTTTTAACATGTCAGGATAATTCATTGCAAGCTTCATGGTCAGATCACAATAACTTCAGACAAATTAGGTATGGAAAACCCTTTGATGTGATTGTTTATATATTTTGATCTTGTGCCTCTACTGTATCTCAATGATTAGCTACATAAGACTCAATCAATCTAAAGAGGTGATTAGGTCATATCATTGTTAAAAAAAAGTAGCATATGTGTATCTTTTAAATCCCTCTGCACCCCTCATTTCTTTAAATAGTTTCATATATATTTTTTTAAGTTATAGAACTATATGTTATATGCACCTTAAAACATGTGTTGGACATAATTGAGGTGACGAAGGAGTACTAATTAAACACCTAATTGTTTGTTTTCATCAATTTTTAACTTGCTTATTCAAATTTTTTGAAGATCTATTATATATAGTTTGCATTTCAATGGTGGTTTAAGTGAACCGAGATTTGATAGGTTTAAGTGGTTTAAATATCACCTAAACATATATTATACTCCATGGTGACCTAAATTTTATTTGCAGTATTGACATCAACAAAGAATTATCTCTATTTTTCACAATGGAACCAGCATAGATTCTAGCCAGGAGACCTCTATTGTGCAGTGGTAAGATGTTGATATGTGTATATATATATATATATATATGCAAATGTTTCTATTTCGTATAATATCTGAGTGGACACATGCAAAAGGTTTGGTCTATAATTTTATTTATAGTATAGCAGTTGCACATGTACCTTTCAAGGGATTTCTGGTTAACATTGACTGCAGAATGTTCTATATGTCGTACTCTTTTGATACCTAATTTTTTATCTTCTACTAATTTCAGGGGCCTAAGTGCCTCTCGAGAGCAGGAACTTAACCAACAATCAGTAGGGGACAGTGATCTGTACTTGACGGTCAGCTATTCATTTTTTATATTTTCATTTTAATAACATTTCGGGTGTATTGACAATTTCTTTGATAAGTGCAGCCTTTATTTGGCAAGTTTGGATATGGAGTAGCTGTTTCCTCTATGCATTTAGGGAGGTAAGCAACTGGAAATTCAGTTTATTGCTCTTTGTGCCTATTGTCATATCTGTATATTTCGGCAACAAAATTCTATATATTGACACTGCAAGAAAAAAAGACTAAATTCGACACGAAAATCTTGATTAGGTTTTAAAATTTGTCTGTTACCTATCTGCTTCTAATTAGGCGTGCCAGAATATGCTCAAACACAAAGGCCTCTGGGGAAATATGTATCATTGATATCGAAAGTGATGGCTCCCTACAAGATTCAAGTGGAGCTCTGATAAAGATGGTAATATCACCCGATTTATGAATTTAATCTTTATGATGTTTAATTTTATGTTTTTTCTAGCTAGTTACACACTCTCAACTTCAATTGACTTGCCATAAAAAATTTAGACTGACGGTGGAATGCCAAGCACCTCAGAAGAGGATCTGATAGAATCATTCAGGGGAAGATTTACAAAGGTAACTGCTGCAGTTTGCGTATATATGTAAATAAGCACCTCCAAATATCTCCTCCATACTAACACTAAACTGACAGGTGCAAATTTTTGATCTTCATATGGGAGGTGTAGGGTTACATAAACTCCTGTGCAGACTTAAGGATATCTATTTCCCTTACATCCAGGTTACTTTCTTGCTACTATACATATTTATTCAGAAAAAATAATAAAGAGCTAGTAGATCTACCTAGCTTTTTATGCTTACATATGTTGAGTTACCACTGGACAGATTGATAAAACATGTGCTCTTAGGGTCAAGCCAGTTGAGTTTCAGGTACAAACCTATTAATCTTATTGCAACATTTTAACATTATATTTGTTGGAGATCTATAATTTAAATCTTTTGAAACCATTTAGCATTTATTGGATTATAATTCCTTATTGTTCTCCAGGTGAATGGCCAAAATTTAGCTTATATAGATGGTGGAAAGGTTTCCATCACTAACTTTCACGCCTGCAGTGGCCCAGAATTCAAATTGCAGCTTTGCTTATCATCCATTCCAGAAGTTGCTGGTAAGTATTTCTTGTGTTCAAGTGTAGGCTACAGTCTTAATAGGTTTCTTAGAAATTAAAATATTGTAATTGCTAGCAAGTGCAAATATGACATTTAGTAATTAAGAATGTTGGTTGTTCAGGATCACCATCATGCACATCTAGGAAAGGAAATGCAAGAATGACATTTGTATACTTTCCAATAATCCAGGTAGATATGTATATACTTATGAAATCCTAGTGTTTAGTTGTATCTCATGTTTATATAGTAAGTTATCTCATTTTAAATTGCTTATCATCAATATTTATTAACCTACTGTTAAAAGAACAATTAAAGATTATTCATTTGACTATTAGAATAATATTTGAAATTTTATTAAAGAGTGGATATGGATCATTAAAAATAAAATCCGGTCCGAAAAAAATCTGATCCGATAATGATCCGATCCGATAAGTAACACATATATGTATTTAGAACGATCCGATCGGTTAACGATCTCATCCGACTTTTTATTTTTTATATATATAATATTATTCACATATAATATAATATATTATATATATATAACATATTATATGTATCTTAATTTTTTGATTATCACTTGTACAACTTGTTTAGGTGTTAACTTTCAAGTATTAAAGTTTATGAGAGAGGTATTACATTGAATTAGATTGGCACCCACGTTGCTTGTTGTAAACAAGATTTACAAAGTGCTTGTATATAAGTTGAAGTCGCCTTATTAAGTTTTAATCTCTGCGGAACTTTTGCTTTATTAGTCATGTTTGTTATCATGATTCTTGTTAATATATTTGTATTTATAATTCAATTATTATAATACATGTTTAAATTGATACATGGTATTTTTTATATAATTTTTTTTTAAAATTATAAACTACTTGGACTCTAATCCATTACCAGCGATCCTAACAGATCCGAATATGGATCGGCCTATAAGAAATCTGATTAATATCCGATCCGAATCTGAATTAGGTAAAATTAAATTGATCACGATATGAATCAAGACCGATCCAATACAAATCCCATCCATTGACAACCCTATATCACTTTACTCAAAATGCATACATAGAGAACTTGTGCAAAAGACTTTTGCTACCTCTTTTTGATTAAATGAGACATCGTACATATGTATATATTTATTTTATATTATTTTATAAATCCAGCATGTGTATTTATTATTTACGAAGGGGGAAGAAAACACTGATAGGATTATTAAAGAGCTGGATGTGAGTGGATATGGTATTGAAGGCTTTAGTTGTGTATCTGTGAGGCGGCTTGGGCGTTTACTTCCAAATGCTTGTTGGGTAAGCTATACCTTCCTATATTTGATCATTTTTAAATTTGTTTTATATATGATGACCGAACAGTTTGCTCCATCATAACTCAACTCAGGCACTACTTCCATTTATGGAGCCCAAGCTCAAAACTGGTGATGAAGCATATAGATTAAAAAGATGCTACTCTAGAGTTAAATGCTTCATCGGTAAGAAAACATATAATATTTATATACATAATTAAAATATCACTGTAGAACCTTAGAGTTTGGATATGGATAGTTTTACATATACACACGAGGGTGTACAAACTATGTAATGTTCAGTAACTTTAGTTTTAACTTTAGTCATATTATAGGTAAACTTTAATTATAACTCTAAGGTCCTGCTTACATAAAACAAATTATAACAACAAAAAGAGAGCTGGTTTTAAATTACCCCAATTCTGATTGCAGAGACAGATGGTGGTTTTTTCCCAACACAATGCAAGGTATGTAATTAAATAGGTACACCGTACAGCCATGTTTGCTACTAATTATGTAGTACATTTGACATAAAAATTGTATACGGCAATTTGGTAGATAATTGTTTTTATATTTTAATGTAATCTTAAGTGATTTTGTTTTCTAGACTGACTTGATGCATGAAGATCCGTACACGAATGCCTTGAAGAGCTTTGGTGCTCAACTGCCTCGTGACCACCAAGGTATTAGTGTTGAAACAATCAACCAATTGTACATCCCGTCTCATCTTTTACCTATCTTAATTAATGCAATAAAGCTTTTCTTATCTTTTCTCATGGACTTACAGGGCTACATGTCCAAATTCTTAAAGAAGAAAATATATGGTCACTTCCCCAACTGGAGAGGCTGTATAAAGACTGGATCTTGAACATGCATACCAAGTTTGACGAGGAAGTTGTCTGCAACGACCAAGAAACTGTAATGGCCAATGTTAATCCTTCAAATAAATGGTTACTTGGTATTACTCCCCATGGTGAGGGTGCATGCAAGATAATTATTTTATTATTTAATTTACCAAGATTCATGTTCTTTTTCTGGTTAATATTTATGGCTACTTCTTACTATAATTTAACCAATACTTTTTTAACTATAGCAATTTCTCTACTATGTATATATATGTAGTTGTAAGGGTTTGCAAAAAAGTAAGCAGGAAAGGAAAATTGTGGCAATCAGGGCAGAAGATCAAAATTTGGAAAGGAGCTTCTGCAAAATTCCAAAAGACAAATACATATGCCACCATAGATTACATTCTAGTAGAAGGTTTTCCTGGATCTACAGGTGGTAAGTAATTGAATAATTGTATTTATGCTTAAATTCACTATCTCTTTATTTTTTATTATACAGTAAAAATGGGTAATACCTGCATGCTTAATTATAGAAACAATAAATAATATTAGAAGCCTGACTTATTTTTCATTTCTTTTCTCCTTCAATTATTTGCTTTACAAAGGGGAATCTTATTTTATTTGCAGGTACGCGATTATAAATATAATATTTTTTTCTATATTTTTGCTTTTTTATAATTTATTTATAGTTTATTATATTTCTTTTGTCAATGAAAAGGAGAATAGATACATAGCATGACATGGGATGTCAAGTAATAAAGAACAGTAACGAGGAGTATATTATAATTAATATTCGTCAAGCTGTTATATTACCGTTGAGAGCTATTGACTCCAGAAAGGTTTGATATCTTTAATTAACGCTTTTAACATTGGTGGTATTCATTCTTGAGAGACTATTTTGCTAATGGTTATTTTCACATTAGGTTGAAGAGGTTGACTCTTTTGGATGGAATAAAAAAATTAGCAACCAATTAGAAGATCAACCTCGACATGTTATCTCCGGTGTGCGTGATTCTCCCCCAAACATGATGAATGTTTCTTTTTTAAGGGAAGAGACGGTAAGACAAATTTGTACTCTCTAAAACTTGAATACTTATGAAATATGTGTATTTTATTGAATTATTTATATTATGCTATATCACCAACAAAGAGCATATATATTATAAACTGATAATAAGATCCAATAATATATAACTATAAATAACCTCTTTAAAAGTCGTGTAATACTTTTAAATATGTTTACGTTCTATCATCAACTTATTTTCTAGTGAAAAAAGCGTCAATGAAATCTTTATAAAGCTTTCTTAAATTTATCTATAGAAAAATATTGCAGATGATATAGGATATAATTTTATGATTTTCTTCTTTCAAGTATCTTTTTCCAAGTTCAAATACATATATTGTGCTATCCTGCTTTGGAAATTCCAACTTATCATGGGCTTATATGCTACAGCCTTCTAACAATGGACTTCAAACGCAAAATAAAGAGACTTATTTGTGGGAAGAAAATCGAAGGCTCAAATCTCGGTAGGTGAAACAAATGATTGGAATATCTGAATAAGTTGAATTGATCAATTGTATTTGAAGATTAGTACATCGATAAATTATTAACTTAGCTATATTGTATTAAATAGAGGGCTTAGTAACTTATTATGTTGTAGATATATATACAACAATGTGAAAATCATGAACTGCATTGACTAAAATGAAAAGCAAAGTGGAGTTACATGAAAAATCTTCCCCACTACTAATTTAACCTCCTCCACTAATTAGAGTAGACATATAAAGTTCTGCAACGTTAATTATGTTAACCATGTTAACCGATTGTTCCGCGTCATCCTTGGAATTTGTTTTTTTAGATGCCAAATGCAGTGACTACTGCAATAGTGAATGCTAGTTCAATATGTTGAAATGGATATATATTCTGTATTCAACTCATGTTGTCTTAAAAGTGAATATATTGTCACTGTGATCACAGCTTAGATGCTAATATTTGGGCATCATATACGAAAATATGATGCCCAAATATTAGTCGGTTATCTGGTCACATGTCGCATAAACGTGTGTTTAAATTCAGATATAAATTACAATTTGTAAGTTTTACTTGATTTGTATATCAAATTTAATAGATTTTTGAAATTTTGTTCTTCTTTAGATGATATTTCTTAATCTGCTAAACTTTTAATCTCCTTATTTATCCTATGTAGGTTACTTGACTATCAGAAAAGTGAGGAAGCTCTTATTCTAAGGGTATATATATTTCTTAGCATGCTAGAAAAAATAGAAAAATCAATTAGTAGAGATAGATGCCACTAATTCAATTTCCTTGTTAAATATACATAACTTTTGAGTAAAACTTACATACCTCCTTTTTTTTACAGGAACAAGAACTCAGAGACAAACTTGCTAAGTCACAGCAGGAGTATGATGAGCTGTGCCCCAAAGTATTGTCAAACTATTTAAAAGACTACTGTTGATTTATAAATGTATATATATATATATATCAATTATCTGTCATGTGAAATCTTTAGTTCAGGTGGAAATTTTTGTTGTAGATTTCGATACCAAAATCTATTTACTAATATAATGTAAAAAACAAACTGAAACCATATTTCAACAATATAGCTCAAAGTTGCAACTAAAGTGTGGATTTGCTCATTTTACTGTATTACGCTATTGAACCCATGACACATGTGTGCAAACATATGACCCCAATCAAATGAGTTAAATTCCCATTTCATTATATTTTGATAACATAAGCATTGAGCTACATACTTGTTTCTTCATTTTGGGTAACTAAATTTATACAATAATTTAATATTATTCTAAGACTTGGTTAATTAGCTTATTAGCAAATAATAACTTTATACTCATGTGCAAGAGCGGTATTATAATTTTTTTAATTTATAAAAAACTTTATAAATTAAATAATTAACTTGTTGACAATATATAACCATATTAACTGTTGATAATATCTTACCATATAATAATATATTAATTATTATCGAGACTCGGGTAATTAACTCACTTTGATATACCAATTTTATACTAGTGTAACAGTCAAGGGTATAATCAAGTCGAGTTAGTCGAAAACTGTGACACTCGAACTCGATTAAAAATGTTCGGGTTCGAGCACGAACTCGAGTTCAACCAAACCTTAAATCTCAAACTCGAAACTCGGGTCTTAAAAATTTTGATAGACTCAAGTTTTTCTTTAGAAACATTTAATTTGTAATTACTATTTTGTCCCCGTATTTAAATAAATATGGAAAAGTATATTACCATATTATAAAGAATTTATATACATTAAATAAATAACTTATTGATATTATATTACCATATTAATTTGTTGATAATATATTACTGTGTAATATTAATTTATTAATTATCGAGACTTGGGTATTTAACTCACTTCCATATACTAACTTTATACTTGTGTACAACAACCAAGAGTATAATCGAGCCGAGCCCAGTTGAAAACTACCAGTCTTGAACTCGATTAAAAATATTCAGGTTCGAGTATGAACTCTATTAAAAATGTTCGGGATCGAGCACGAGCTCAGTTTCAACCGAACCTTAAATCAAACTCGAAACTCGGGTCATAAAAGTTTTGATATTAACAACATAGAAGTTTTAAATCTTCTATATTGTTAATATTGTTTTCTTGGTTTTGAGATTTTCTGTTATAAAGCTATTATACATGGTTTTTAGGAAATTACTTTGGTTCTAGAAGAACTAGAGAAACTGAAGAATGTGAAGAAGAAAATTCTTAAGCAGGTTCCACTACAACAAATCTATCCATTTACGACGGTTTTTTGAACTGAAATTGTCGTAATTGAGCCATTTATGACGGAAAAAAATCATCGTTTTTGGTCGAGTAGTAAGTTCGTTTTTTCGTCACAAGATAAAATTGCGTCGCAAGTTAGAAAGTAGGGCCCATGTGTTCAATAAAATAATAAATATACTTACGACGAAAAATATTGTCATATGTTTAGAACTTACGTAAGATAATATTGTCGTATTTTTAGAACTTACGACGGAAAAAGCGTCGTATTAACGGAAATAAGAATTAAAAAAAATGTCGAAATCTGGAAAATACAGATTCCTTTGAGCATCGTTTTGGCAACTTCCGGCAGCACCAAACTCAACAAAAACATCATTTTTAATGCAATTTAACATGTCAAATAACTATAAATCTATGAATCATGAACGAGTTTAACCATTCAAAGAGTTCACGCCGGAAAATCTTGACTTCCGACCAACAAAGCACAGTTAATCATTACACTAAATGTCCCGGAAATACAGAAGTTACTAGATTTAACCATCAGGAACGTGAAAATCTTTTGTAAACTGTAAATGGAATACAGAGATGGACAATACGTGCAATCACCACAACAATTACTTTAACCATCAACAACGTTTCTGTTTAATACAATTTGCAGTAGCGACAAATCACAATAAGATTACAAGGTTCGTAAAAAAGTACAACCCAGAATATAATTTAATTGAAACACAGAAGATGAGCATGCAAATTCGCCGGACACGGCCGCCCTTCGCCGGCCGGACACGGACGCCGCCTCGTTATAGTGTGCTGATAATTGTGCGTGTGAGTCCATCAGAGTTTAACATGCTGAGTTAGTTTTAGATAAAGAAAGTGGGGGGTTTTAGAGACAGGTGGGAGAAGAATGAGAGAGAGAGAGATGGATGTAATAATTGAGGGGAGTGGTGGAGAGGTTTATTTTCATGTGATACCAAGCATATCTTGTGTCAGGCAACTTCATACCCGAGTGTTTCATAAATCCTTCTCCAGTCGCACAATCTAATAATTTTCTGCGGACACAACCGTTAGACCAATCACATTAAGTATCCATTGCAATCCCTAATTTTTCAAGCACTTGCAACCAGAAAACCTAGCATTTCAAAAGAAAAAACATACAGCAGTAACCATATATCAAAAGAAACTGAGCTTAATCAACATCTAGCTTACTTTTCTGTGCGGATTTTTTGTTTCGACTCCTTTAGCATTTCATCTAGTTGTTCGGATCCTCTAATTGAAACCAGGCTCTCAGTGTGCTTGAGAATTTTACTTGTACCATCTTGGACAGGGAAAATCTCATTCTCTTTCTTCTCCAAGGCCTCAAAAGACGAAACCCATGGAGTAAATTAAGCACAACAAACATAGAACCTAACCTTGCAAATGATAAACAACTACTCATCAGTCATGCCCTGAGCTTGAAAGAGAAACAAGATTGGGTGATTGAGATGGTTAGGGTTTGAAAACTCAAAAACCTAAACCCATCATAATACACACTTAATCCAAGTGATTTTAAGCAAAACAGGTAGAGAGAGGAGAGAGAAGAGTCGTGGGAGAGAGATGGAAGAGTAGGGGGAGAGAGAACCGGTCAGATCTAAAAAAGGGGAAGGGGGAGAGGTAATGGAGGGAATGAAAATTAGAAGGGAGGGGGAAATGAAATTAAAGGGGGAAAACCAAAAATTGTTGTGAAAAATGAAAATTTAACCAAGAAAGATTTTAAGAAATTAATTATTTAATCAAGAAAGATTCTTATTTTTCGGAGAGTTGCAATTCTATTCGATTTTCATTATAAAATCATACAAGATAAATTTAAAAGTTTTTGATAATTTTTTATATGATTACAATCGATATATCTCAATACAGTTGGATCTTCGAAAATATCATTTAAAAAAAATTACCATGTTGATAGGAAATTATCTCAATAATTTTTCATGTAACTAAAATTGATATATCTTAACATCTGTACGGTTGGATATTCAAAAAATTCATTTTAAAAATTAATCTTGTAAATCGGAAGGAGTCTCGTTGTTGGGAGGGGTACTTTTACCGGATTTTTCTAATCCTGATATGCAAAATGAATTTCAAATTTTTTAATAATTTTTTCATATGACTAAAATTGATATATCCTCACATCCGTACGGTTGGATCGTCGAAAAGATCATTTGAAAAATTAATCGTGTAAATCGGGAACGAGTCTCGTTGTCGGGAGGGGTACTTTTACCGGATTTTTCTAATCCTGACATGCAAAATTAATTTCAAATTTTTTAATTATTTTTCTTATGATTAAAATTGATATATCTTAAAATTCGTACGGTTGGATCGTTGAAAAATCATTTTAAAAATTAATCCTGTAAATCGGGAACGAGTCTCGTTGGTCTGAAGTGGTACTTTTACCAGATTTTTCTAATCCTAACATGCAAAATGATTTCAAATTTTTTTTAATAATTTTTTATCACTAAAATCGATATATCTTAACATCCGTACGGTTGGACGTCGAAAAATCATTTAAAAAATTAATCCTGTAAATCGGAGCCGAGTCTCGTTGTCGGGAGGTGTACTTTTACCAGATTTTCTAATCCTGATATGCAAATGAATTTCAAATTTTTAATAATTTTTTATTATGACTAAAATCGATATATCTTAACATCCGTTACGGTTGGATCGTTCGAAAAATCATTTTAAAAATTAATCCTGTAAATCGGGAACGAGTCTCGTTGTCTGGAGGGGGTACTTTTACCAGATTTTTCTAATCCTGACATGCAAAATGAATTTCAAATTTTTAATACATTTTTTCTTATGAATAAAATCGATATATCTTAACATCCGTACGGTTTGGATCGTCGAAAAATCATTTTAAAAAATTAATCCTGTAAATCGTGAACGAGTCCGTTGTTGGGAAGGGTTACTTACCAGATTTTTCTAATCTGAAATGCAAAATGAATTTCAAATTTTTTAATAATTTTTTCTTATGACTAAAACGATATATCTTAAAATTGTATGGTTGGATCGTTCAAAATCATTTAAAAAATTAATCTTGTAAATCGGGAACGGTCCTCGTTGTTCGGGGGGATACTTTTAACAGATTTTTCTAATCCTGACATGCAAAATGAATTTCAAATTTTTAATAATTTTCTTATGACAAAATCGATATATCTTAAAATCCGTACGGTTGGATCGTCGAAAAATTATTTTAAAAAATTAATCCCGTAAATCGGGAACGAGTCTCGTTGTCGGGAGGGGTCTCGTTGTCGGGAGGGGTACTTTTACCAGATTTTTCTAATCCTGACATGCAAAATGAATTTCAAATTTATAATAAATTTTCTTATGACTAAAATCGATATATCTTAACATCCGTATGGTTGGATCCTCGAAAAATCATTTTAAAAAATTAATCCTGTAAATCGGGAACGAGTCTCGTTGTCGGGAGGGGTACTTTTACCAGATTTTTCTAATCCTGACATGCAAAATGAATTTCAAATTTTTAATAATTTTTTCTTATGACTAAAATCGAAATATCTTAACATCCGTACGGTTGGATCGTCGAAAAATCATTTTAAAAAATTAATCTGTAAATCGGGAACGAGTCTCGTGTCGGGAGAGGTACTTTTACCAGATTTTTCACATGCAAAATAAATTTCGAATTTTTTAATAATTTGTTATTATGACTAAAATCTATATATCTTAACACGTACGGTTGGATCGTTCAAAAATCATTTTAAAAAATTAATCTTGTAAATCGGGAACGAGTCTCGTTGTCGGGAGGGATACTTTTAACAGATTTTTCTAATCCTGACATGCAAAATGAATTTCAAATTTTTAATAATTTTTTCTTATGACTAAAATCGATATATCTTAACACGTACGGTTGGATCGTCGAAAAATTATTTTAAAAAATTAATCCTGTAAATCGATATATCGTGAAGGAACCTTGTTTGAGAAAGTACGCCTTCTACTAGATTTTGTTATAATTTCATACAAGATATATTTAAAAAATTTAAATTATTTTTTTACATGAATAAAATCAATATATATCAATATCGTACAACAATTTAATATGTATGAAACTATTTTTGTTATATATATTATGAGTAATATTCGTAAGTTAACGCCATTAACGTCTGTATGAAGTCTACAAAACCAACAAATAGATATTACGAGTTATATTTTTAACTTAATCTACATGTTATGTCCTCATCAATGTGATAATCTAGTTGACGCTATTAATATTCGTGTAGCGTCTAATCCAAATAGGTAAAAGAATTCAAAAATCTATGAAAAAAATGATTTCAAATCTTAATAAACATAAATTAATTTGGTGTAAGTTATCGGTTACTCGTATAAATTAATAAACGGTGGCATATAATTATTCCAATTTTTTTTTAAAAACTAGTAAAAGTATAGACAACGGTTTTTTTCTAAAAACATGTTGTGGTAAGTTACTTTACATAAGTGTTTTTAGGAAATACCGTTGTTGGAATTCTACAACGGTTTTTTCTTTAAGATTATTGTAGTATTATAAATTTACAACAGATTATAAATATCGATAACGGTTGTCTGAATGTTACAAGTGTTTTATTTTAAAAATACTTGTATAAGGTAGATTAATACAACGTGCTTTTCGAAAAACACTTGTTTGAATTGAACAATTAACAATGTAAATTTGAAGTGTAATTATTAGGTATATTTGTAGGTTAGCACAAATATGATACACCGAATAATATTATAACGAGTTATATCTGAAAAGTAGCACTATTAACATTCGTATATAATGTCAACTAAATCCGGATATCGTTACCATGACTATATCTGTAAGTTAGTATATAGATTATGTTGCTATGTTGTTATGAGTAATATTCGTAAGTTAACGCCATTAACGTTTGTATGAAGTCTACAAAACCAACAAATAGATATTACGAGTTATATTTTTAACTTAATCTACATGTTATGTCCTCATTAATGTGATAATCTAGTTGACGCTATAATATTCGTGTAACGTCTAATCCGAATAAGTAAAGAATTCAGAAAATCTATGAAAAAGATGATTTCAAATCTTAATAAACAAAAATTAATTTGGTGTAAGTTATTGGTTACTCATATAAATTAATAAACGGTGGCATATAATTATTCCGAAAAAAATTTAAAAACTAGTAAAAGTATAGACAACGGTTTTTTCTAAAATCATGTTGTGGTAAGTTACTTTACATAAGTGTTTTTCGGAAATACGTTGTTGGAATTCTACAACGGTTTTTTCTTTAAGATTGTTGTAGTATTATAAGTTTTACAACAGATTATAAATATCGATAACGGTTGTTGAATGTTACAAGTGCTTATTTTAAAAATACTTGTATAAGGTAGATTAATATAACGTGCTTTTTCGAAAAACACTTGTGTGAATTGAACAATTAACAATGTAAATTTGAAGTGTAATATTAGGTATATTTGTAGGTTAGCACACATATGATACGTGAATAATATTATAACGAGTTATATCTGAAAAGTAGCACTATCAACATTCGTAGATAATGTCAACTAAATCCTATATCGTATTATGACTTATATCTGTAAGTTAGTATTTAGATTATGTGCTGCTTATGTTATTATGAGTAATATTCGTAAGTTAACGCTATTAACGTCCGTACGAAGTCCACAAAACCAACAAATAGATATTATGAGTTACATTTTAACTTAATCTACACGTTATGTCCATCAATGTGATTATCTGTTGACGCTATTAATATTCGTCTAACGTATATAATAGGTAAAAGAATTCAAAATTCTATGAAAAAGGTGATTTCAAATCTTAATAAACACAAATTAATTTGGGTAAGTTATTGGTTACTCGTAGAAATTAATAAACGGTGGCATAATTATTCCGAAAAAAAAAATAAAAACTAGTAAAAGTATAAACAACGGTTTTTTCTAAAATCTTGTTGTGGTAAGTTACTTTACATAAGCGTTTTTTAGGAAATACCGTTGTTGGAATTTACAACGATTTTTTTTAAGATGTTGCAGAATTATAAATTTTACAACAGATTATAAATACGATAACGGTGTATGACTGTTACAAGTGTTTTATTTAAAAAAACTTGTATAAGAGATTAATACAACGTGTTTTGTCGAAAACACTTTGAATTGAACAATTAAAAATTTGAAGTACTTGTGATTATTTTTTTGTTAATTATAAAGTATATAATTAAACTATTTGAATTAAAATTTAAATATTTAACATGGATGAAAGTGGATTTAATTAGAATTTGTAGTTTTAAAAAAATT
>NW_027420891.1:0-4055 GCF_009905375.1 Apium graveolens | reverse complement strand
TCAAATATTGGAAGTCCTCTTCCATGCATAATATACACAAAGTCCCAGTGTATAACTGTATAAAAAAATATCGTTGCAAGGTGATCTCATATATCTAACCTTGTCTCACAACGTTTTCTGAAAATCTTTGCCATGCATAAGATAATCATTTATTAGATATAAGTTTAAAAGATGAAGTTACAAGATACTCCAATATACTTATATCCTTTCCAATACTACTTGAACTACCACCGTTCAAGTTATATTAGTTCAAAAGTTTATCACATAGATGAGACTACAAGATAATACTTGAATAGATTCAACCTTTAAAATATCATCAAAATAAAATGAAGTTATGAGATACTTCATTTGATGCAAACATCATTTTGAAAACTTGACCCTGCCAACACTCAACAATCGCCCAACCGTAGCCTTTCTATCGAAGTGCTCTGGGTAGTGTTGCAGAAATATCCAATTGGATGATGAACTCATTACGGGAGTTTGCCGCGCCAGGAAGACCACTTACGATGATCAATCGTAGTAGTGCAACCCCACCATTTTCTACATGTAGAGGAGAACCTGTCGGATTTACTTGTCAACCGAACACTGAACTCCTAAGGAATGGACCGCCTTAGCGGAACTTCCAGGCCATTTGGGCCAATATAATAAGGCTGGGCCGGCGCTACTCGGCCACTTACGCCACTCCTAGTTCAGATGAAATCCATGACTCTGAAACGTAAAGCTCGTCCCCACTTTCCCCAAGTAGAAACTTGTTGATACAGCTCCACCAAGAAGTCGTATCTATTTGGAAAGGAGAACTCACCGATTTCCCAGGCGATGCCTGTTAATGGATTAACTTGTTCCAAGAATTTTACTTCCCGAGTGTTGGGTAAGTAATCAATTCATTTATCAAAACAGCAACCTTGTTGCGAATATAAAACCACACAGAGCCGGATCCCTCAGGTTTTGAGCGAGTATTTAAATCCCCTTCGAAAGGAGGATCTTAAATATAAAAATGAGTTTTGGGATCCGCTCTAACTTTTAAAAATCATTTTGAAGACTCGCAAAACATTTTTAAGAATGTTTGGAGTAATGCTGATTTAACAAAATAAATCAGTCCCAATATATTAGAAAATATCTGAATATTATTATTTAAATAATATTTCCAAAGAATAATCTTTATAAAAATAATTGAAGTAGAAGTTTTGAAACTTATACTTGAAATGAATATTAAATATCCAAAGATATACCTATACGAAAGTACTATCTTTATTTGAATAATCAAAAGTGAGTTTGATTATCGACACCTTATTCTTTAATAAAATAAAGAATATATCTCAGCAAATAATCGGAGTCATAGATCCTCAAATGAATATTCAAAAATATTCAATAAATAAAATAAGCTGAGTCATAAGCCCTCGAATGAATATTCGAAATAATATTCATTAAATAATAAGCTAAGTCATAATACCTCGAATGAATATTATAAATAATATTCATTAAATAAAATAAAGGAGTCATACATCCTCAAATGAATATCCAAGTAATATTCAATAAATAATATAAAGGAGTCATAAGTCCTCGAATGAATATTCAAGATAATATTCATTAATAAAATAAAGTTATCGAATAAACCTTATTCGATTAATAGTTTTGAAAACTATAACCATATATATATAAATATATATATATAAAATCTACTCGGGATCCTCGACTCCCGGTTTTAGAAATTGTTTTCACCTTTGGGTCCCTATACTAAGGGTATATGCAAATTACCGCTATTCTCTAGCATAGGTATTATCAACTGAACCAACAGATATATATGACAAGAATACGAAACAGGCATGCATATATACCATATCAGCATGCTTCAATATATCGCAAAATTTGCTAATTAACCAACATGCATCTATCACAAGATAATGCATATACATATATACATCACAACAACAGTATAACGGGTAGAAAACTTGCCTGAGCGACTGGGGGTTACGAATGGCTCGGGACGAGTCTGGTAACCTATAAACAACAAGTAAGTTGGAATTAAACCAAAGTCACTTGTAAATCTATACTTTAACTAACTTAGACTCTAACGCTTGTTTTGCGCTTACTGACTCGCTTAAGTCACTCGAGTAGCCTCGGCTCCACCATTTTTAATAATTTAACCTTTACGAGTTTTAAAGCGATTCCTTCGCGAGTGTCTTACCAACTGCCTAACACACTTACCATAAATGTTTCTTACCCCAATTAGTCATTTAAGGTCCTTAACCAATGTTTCAAAGTAAGGCGAGGGGAAATGTTTCGTTCGCGAAATGCCGTTACTTAAACGGTCGTTTCTCCTAAACCGTGCATCAGAATCGAACGAACTACATATCAAAACGAAGCTCGTAACATGAGCTATCTAAACATGGCAGTGGTCATAATCTAGCAGGGGGTCCTCGGGTCCTAATGTTATGCACAAAAACAGTCTAAAGAAAATCGGACGTTACGACGGCTATTTTACGCGATTACCAATGTTTAAACTACTCCAATTAACCACCAACCAACTCATAACCATCAATACAACAAAACTTCACCGAAACCATACCACATCAGTCCATAATCTCCAAGGTTTTCAACTCAAACAACCACAATCAAGACCTATGAACTATAATCAAGCTTCAATTACTAAAACACTTCCAAATCAAACCAAACTACTATAATCACAATCCATGCTTCTCATTTCACAAAACCAACCATTAAACTTACTAACAAATAAATTAAAGGCTAGGGTTTGAAGTTTATACCTTCCTTGGGAGGTGTTAAGTTGCTAAGAAGCCTTAGGGAGCCTCCTACAAGCTTGATCTTTCCAAAGAAATCAAGAACACAAAGTTAGGCTTTGAAGTTTCTAAAAGTCCGATTTAAAGAACTGTAAAAATGAGGGTCTTACCATGATTATTTGGACGAGACTTGTGAACAAGAGTTGTAGTTCATCTCAATACCTTTCCAATGAGCTATAGAACACAATATT
This sequence comes from Apium graveolens, assembly GCF_009905375.1. Lineage (NCBI taxonomy): Eukaryota > Viridiplantae > Streptophyta > Magnoliopsida > Apiales > Apiaceae > Apium > Apium graveolens. Next base: position 1,066 of record NW_027420891.1, on the reverse strand, counting down.
TGAGTGAGAAATGAAGGAGATACAGCAGTTTTAGTGTGCTGGTTCTGTTTTGGCCGAGAGCATGAAGAACAATGCCTTGGTTTCTTTTGATTTTGATGAAAAATGATTTGCTTGGCTTGGTTGGTTTGATTTTTGTGTTTGTTTTAGTAAATTACCTAGTTGCCCTTGATTTTGTGTGGTTAAAAAGCCACCACATCTCCTTCCTTCCCATGTCATGCTTGTGTCATCCTCATGATATCATCCTCCCCACCTTGTCCTCTTCTCATTGGTTGGGTGACATCATCCTCTCTAATCTCTTTGATTAACTTCCTAATTGTTTGCCTAATGACCGCTGATCTGTTATACGGTTCGCTTAACTTTCGTTCTCGTTTATCGTTTGAAGGATCATACCCGGGATCTTATTACTTAGGTTCCCTTAACCTTTCTCAGTATATTATATTCCTTTTTATGATCCTCTATTATAATCCTTTAATTTAAATCCTTTTTATCCTGTTATCTTATACTCAATTCTTTCCGCATCTAGGGTATTTCCGGGAAAAACCAAAGTGTTCGGAATTGGATTCTGACGATCTTTACATACACTTATATACTACATAGAGTACTAATAATATCCCAGAATATCCATATCAGAACCCTTACATAGTGTGGCATGAAAAGTTTTCTCATTCAGTAAAAACACTATTCATAAGGGTTTCAAAATTTCCCAAAAATTGGGGTTATTACACATTGCACTAGTTGCTGATTTGGAAAAGGAGAAGGAAGTGAAGATGGAAGCTGTAGAATCAACTTCAAAGGTCTGTGAGAATAAGGGCAAGGGGCTGCAGCAGAAAGTGAAGATTCATTGAGCCAAGATGACATGGAGGACATTGATGAGCACCTAGCATTTCTTTCCAGGAGATTTGCCAAGCCAAGTTCAAAAAGAACTTTGGAGCAGCCAAGCCAAATAGAAACATGGTGGATAAGTCAAAATTCAAATGTTTCAAATGTGGCTTGGCAGGGCATTTTGCAAATGAGTGTAGAAAGTCAGATTCCAGTAAGAAAAGGTTTGAGTCTGTGGATTATAAGC
>NW_027420890.1:0-1102 GCF_009905375.1 Apium graveolens | reverse complement strand
CGAGAAATTGAGTAGATTTGGCTGAAATGGAGTTTTCGGTGAAAACTCAAAGGGGTTAGTACACGGTTTTTTCTCCGATACTGAGTCGGGATGCATTATGGATATTTTCACATACTTTAATCCATATTGATATTTTAATTTGAACCGACCATATTTCGCGGAATTCGGACGAGAAACTGAGTAGATTTGGCTGAAATGGAGTTTTCGGTGAAAACTCAAAGGGGTTAGTACACGGTTTTTTCTCCGATACTGAGTCGGGATGCATTATGGATATTTTCACATACTTTAATCCATATTGATATTTTAATTTGAACCGAGCCATATTTCGCGGAATTCGGACGAGAAATGAGTAGATTTGGCTGAAATGGAGTTTTCGGTGAAAACTCAAAGGGGTTAGTACACGGTTTTTTCTCCGATACTGAGTCGGGATGCATTATGGATATTTTCACATACTTTAATATTGATATTTTAATTTGAACCGAGCCATATTTCGCGGAATTCGGACGAGAAATGAGTAGATTTGGCTGAAATGGAGTTTTCGGTGAAAACTCAAAGGGGTTAGTACACGGTTTTTTCTCCGATACTGAGTCGGGATGCATTATGGATATTTTCACATACTTTAATCCATATTGATATTTTAATTTGCGACCATATTTCGCGGAATTCGGACGAGAAATGAGTAGATTTGGCTGAAATGGAGTTTTCGGTGAAAACTCAAAGGGGTTAGTACACGGTTTTTTCTCCGATACTGAGTCGGGATGCATTATGGATATTTTCACATACTTTAATCCATATTGATATTTTAATTTGAACCGATCCATATTTCGCGGAATTCGGACGAGAAATGAGTAGATTTGGCTGAAATGGAGTTTTCGGTGAAAACTCAAAGGGGTTAGTACACGGTTTTTTCTCCGATACTGAGTCGGGATGCATTATGGATATTTTCACATACTTTAATCCATATTGATATTTTAATTTGAACCGATCCATATTTCGCGGAATTCGGACGAGAAATGAGTAGATTTGGCTGAAATGGAGTTTTCGGTGAAAACTCAAAGGGGTTAGTACACGGTTTTTTCTCCGATACTGAGTCGGGATGCAT
>NW_027420889.1:0-5181 GCF_009905375.1 Apium graveolens | reverse complement strand
TCTTTGGAGATGACAGCAAGGTTTCATTATGGGACAAGCTACACAGAAAAAGGGATGTCATCATGAATTGAACAATTGTTATCACTGATAACAACTAATCATTGGTGTCATTGATAACAGTTAAAGCACTTCCTTGCTTGAGAATCATGGCACAGATCCTCTTATCAGACAGTTCTGCATCAAAGAATAAAATGTCAATTCAATGAAGGATTAGTGTCTTATCTAAAGGGAAGATTGAGAAGCTTGCTTTTCTAGAGTAAGGAAAGGAAATGCTCGTGGCTGGACTGGAAACTCTGAAAAGGTGAAGTCAATGGTTTCTACTGAAAAGCTTCATCTGATAAAAGTTTAGCTATAGCATTAGAGGCTCTCACCCTTGAACATAAACTCAAGGAACTCTTTTGTGAAAAGGGATTAGTGAGAGGACTGCCTCATCTAGAATTCAGAAGATGATAAATGTGAGGCATGTCAAAAAGAGGAGTCAAAGACAACATCACATCAAAGTAAAGATATATCTTAGTGATGGTGGTTGACTACTCTTATGAAACAAAGTTATTGTTCGTGCATTCTCAAGATAAGACATCATAGACGGTGATTGATCATATCAGGAGATCAAACTGGAAGCAACTGTAGAGACATATTCAGCACTGGAAGCTCCGTGTCAGAATGGAGTGGTACAAAGAAAGAACAGAAACTTGATTAACGCTACAAGGTAAATATCAAGCTAATCAAGTATATACCAAAGGGCTGGAGCAGTCAAAACAGCTTGCAACAAGTAAAATAAAGCCTTGATCTGGATGTATACATGAAGACCACTAATAAGTTAATGGCCAATAGAAGCAAACACTGTATAACCTGAAAGTATTTGGAGAAAATGTTCTATATGAGCAAACAATGAAATATTTTCAGTTGTTTGAAGATCTTGGCATTTGCAGCTAAGACTAGTTAGGATATTTTTCATGGCTACTCAGTGGAGTCTACAACCTACAGGGCATTTGTGGTTGATCAACAAAAGGTGATAGACAGTCTAAGTGCACAGTTCAACAATCCATGCTCCAAGCTGTTAAAGGTGAAATTGATAGTATTGATGATTCATATCCAAGCAGTGGATTGGCAGTGTATAATTAACTCATTATTTCAATAAAGCCGGTCAGCAAGGGTAAAGATTTTCAGGAAATCCTAGCAACAGCTTATGGGGAGCAATAGAAGGATCAACTAGTCAGACACACACCACATTGAAAATTCAGAGGACACAACAAGAACATATCTGCTGAGACAAAGGGTTTGATGTCAAGTCTATTCCCAGAGTCTAGTTCTTAAGTGATCCAGATGGTGGAGTAATGATTAGCAGGGCTACTGAGTGCGAATGATTATTTCTCTAGTTTTCTATTTGAAGAAGAAACTAAGAAAGTTATAGAAACTCTGATAGATCCGGATTGATTGGGTGATTACAAACCAAGATGAACTCAATCAGTCAGCAAGCAGATTGTAGGGAAGCTGGTATCCAAACTAAATGATAGTATTGTAATTGGTATAAGGATAACCAGAAGTCAAACTGGATGATACTGGCATTGTTACGAGGGATAAGGCCAAACTGGATGCTAGGTTATTATCAGGAAGCAGTATCTAACATATAGCACCAGTGACAAGACTTGAGGATATTACGACATATCAGGCACCTGATGCACATTACACTTGGAATGTACTCTAGTAGATGTGTATAAGTGTACTCCTGGTTGGTGAGTTAAAGAGGAAGTCAATGCACAACAGTTCATGGACTTTGCAGTTGCAGATCTATTGGACTACGTATATCTCTTCCTCACAAGCTCACTTCAGGTTGGTATGAACTAATATACTACTCAAGCAATCATCAAGGACATGGTATGGCACTCTAACTGAAGCTATAATTTAATGTGAACTAGTAGAGTCGTCATATTAATAACTCTCTTATCACTAGGCACAAACATATTGTTTTATATGTGCAGTGATATAATGATAATGTTATATGTTGGTCTACTAACAAAGACTTTTGCAAGATTATTTGCTAAGTAATTGCAGAGTAGGTATGGAGGAGCGTGTTGGAAAGATTGCAATCCTTTTGGGATTACTTTAAGCAAGCCAAAAGAAAAATTCTTTTAGGAGCACAAGTAAACAAAAAAATGATGGAAATACAAGTAAGTTAAGGATCTTTTGAACATGCAAATTTGGAAGATTTTGGACATGCCAAGACTACTTACCAACAGAAACCATAAAAGCTTGATCAGTGCAACTCAGGTATAATGACAAGCTATAGAGGTATGACGAGCTCACTCTTTTACTAAAATGCTAATGGACAACATGTAATGTTCTCAAGATACCAATGTGCAAGGTTTCAAGTGGATCCTAGAGAATCAAATCTTATAGTTATTAACAAGATTATTAGATATCTTAAGGGACTACCAACTCCTGGAGTAAAGTACCCTAAATATATTGTGCTTAACATGTTTGGCTATATAGATATAGATTACGTAGGTTGTAAGAAAGACAGGAGAAGCATCTCTGAAGCTGTCAACTTAAGTGACAGGAGAAGCATCTCAGGAAGCTGTCAACTTCGTGGATGAAGATTGATTTCTTGTTATGATAAGAAACAACCTCAAATCCAATAACACTGTGGAATACTCTATGACAAGGCACCTTTAAACCAGGTATCATTTAATTCGAGAGCATGTCTTTTAGTTAAAGAGTTATTGACAGAAATACTTATTAAATTACTTGTTAAAATTAATCTTTCAAGACTGATTTGTAAGTGTGGGATATCCATTGCATATTAGTTGGAAATCCCATCTTTAAGAAATTCTTAAAATAAGTTCACAAGTATTAAATCTTCAATATTTAAAGGACTTGTGAATTTATCAGTAATTTAGTACCTCGTACTTAGTGCTACTATCTTGATTATCATGATTACAATGTCATTTACATTTGTTGTAGTTAAGTATTATAGCATTAAGTTTAAATATTATTTTAATTGATTTAAATTATGATTATAGACAATTCCATTCTATATCAGTCTCATAATTTAAATTATATTAAAATAATATGCGGCATAGTTATTTGTATCATGTACGAATAATTGTGATACTTTTAGTATTAGTGATATTATTTAGAATTTTTATTTTAAGTAATCAATGATTATTTCTAAAATCACTAATATTGAAAGTTGAAGTATTTTCTAAGTGATGTGCATAAAACTCTCAATTTTATATGATTAGAAAGTATTTCTAAAATTACTAATTATCCAGAGAGTGATTGCCATGTATATAAGTCATATATCCTATTAGTGATTATTCAAGAATAATTATGAACATATTTAAGTGCTAGTATCTAACTCATAGATATTTAGTATTTATTTATTTAGTATTTATTTTGGGTAGTTTGGATTATGGAAATTGAAGCAATTCAATGATTTTATTTTCTCCATAATTCAAACTAACTTAAAATAAATAAGCACCATGATTAATTATAACTAAATATGTCAATAATTGATATCTAGTATATTGATTGTAACTTGTGTGTTATAAGTTAATTATGAGATTTTGGTTTTATTGAATTTAGCAATGTTTACATCTCAAGAATTCACTAAAATCAAAATCATGATAGTAACATGATTAGTTGTATGCTAATTTTTGACTTATATCAGTTAATGATTTAGTTAAGAGTTCAACTATGAACTAATTGTGAAGTACTAGTATTTGTGACAGTACTTAGAACTCCTCTAAATAATCAATGTTTATCTTCAGTCACTTATACTAATATAAAAAGTGTAGAAATTTTTCTTAAGTACAACTATGGTTAAAATATTTGATTGCTTTATTAGAAGTAACCATATGTTGTCAAGTTAGAATAATTTTTATACTTATTTGCAAATTCCTAAACACTTTGATAATAGATGCAATACTCAATGAATCAAAGTATATGGAACTTAGAATATTTTTCCAAGATTGTAAACAAGACAATGTTGGTCAATGTTGCTTTATTTATCGAACCAATATTGTTTGAAATACTATAGTTGTTAGGAGTTAACAATTGTATGATATATGAAATTTAATGCTGATATCTTTTTGATAAATAATTGGTATTTAATTCATTGATATCTTATTTTAATATTTAAAATAGGATGCAACATAATTATTGGTATCTAAAGTACTTGACAAGTATCAGACAATGATATATTGTTAATATTTTGTTGTAGATAATTGTGAGATTTTAAGTTCTAGTGAATTATATGAGTTGCTATATCTGACAGATTCACTACAATTTGAAATCAGCAGCATAGTCAGTCTTATTAAGGATATTTATCAATAAACAATTTTATTATTATAATCTTATAAAGATAGATTATGGAGCTTTTGACATGAATGAGAATTGCTTAGACTTTACCCTAAGTGATCAATGCTTTTACAAAAACTCATTCACATTGAAAGACAAAATCTTTCTTTCTCTTCTTAATACTGCTAAATCATCAGTCTGTGTCTTATCAAATCATTTATCTTCTTAGGAATAAAAACAAACTTGTGCACTCGAACAGTTATAGGAGAAAATCAAACTTCTTTCTACATTGGTGATTTCTTATTTAATTAAAAATTTTGAAATCACTATTGTACATCATTTCTCTCAAAAGATTAAATGCATAATTTTTATTCATTATAGATCTTAAGTGCATTTTATCTCTATATTTCCATATGCTCTATGATACAGGTTCAGCCTCCAATGGCATTCTTTCATTTGATAGTCATGAGGTTGAAAACCCACAACTTCTATCCCAGAATGTAAAGACAAACACAAAATAGAACCATCCAAACTCTCTTACCCCTAAAATGAAGTATAAATGAGCGTGAGGGAGAAAGTGCCTTAGTGCACCACATAAGGAAGGTTCTGACGTCAACCCAACAGCTCTGTCTCCTAAAAAGTTGAGATATATCGAAACTGAGACAACTGCTAGCCCCCATACATCTTCTCAAAAAGATGTAATGGCTGAAAAGGCATAAAATAGTTACTAGATTCATCTCTCAATAGGGTGCGTCTATTGAAATTCGCTTGTCAGCCAAGGTATCCGATTTAGTGTCACCACCTCAAACATAAGCAATTCTTGATGCACAAGGAAAGGTTACACACACAAAAGATGAGTTAACGGAAACAAGAATTTTG
>NW_027420888.1:0-6898 GCF_009905375.1 Apium graveolens | reverse complement strand
AATGTGGCAAAAATTGACTTGTAGGAAAGGGGTACCAAGAGGTGGTTAACGGATGTCTAATTACATTTACGTGATGTTAATTGTTAATGTATCATATATGGGGCAAGTGACTCTATAGGTGTAAAGGTACTCTAATATGGTGAACAATGACTTACATGCTTGATTAGAGCCAAAATGTGGAGCAAAATTTACTTGTATGAAAGTGGCATTAATAGGTGGTAAAAGGTTGTCAAATTGGATGTATATGATGTTAACATGTCAATTGTTGCATATCAAAGTGACTCTAATAGGGTGCAAAGTGACTCTAATATGGTGAGAAGTGACTAACATGGTTAATTGGAACCAAAATGTGACCAAAATTAACTTGTATATATGGCACTAAGAGGTGGTAAAAGGATTTCTAATTGCATGTACATGATGTTAACATGTTAATTGTACCAATATATACCACCTATTAATGCCACTTTCATACGTTAATTTTGTTCCATATTTTAGCTCTAATCAAGCATGTAAGTCACTGTTCACCATATTAGAGTACCTTTACACCTATAAGAGTCACTTGCCCCATATATTGATACAATTAACATATTAACATCACGTAAATGCACTTAGACATCCTTTAACCACCTCTTGGTACCCCTTTCCTACAAGTCAATTTTGGGCCACATTTTGCTCTAATCAATCATGTAAGTGACTTCTCACCATATTAGAGTCACTTTGCACCTTATAAGAGTCACTTGCCATCATATATTGGTACAATTAACATGTTAACATCATGTACATGCAATTAGAAATCCTTTTACCACCTCTTAGTGCCATATTCATACAAGTCAATTTTGGTCCACATTTTGGTTCTAATTAACCATGTTAGTCACTTCTCACCATATTAGAGTCACTTTGCACCCTATAAGAGTCACTTTGATATGCAACAATTGACATGTTAACATCATATACATCCAATTTGACATCCTTTTACCACCTATTAATGCCACTTTCATACAAGTAAATTTTGTTCCACATTTTGGCTCTAATCAAGCATGTAAGTCATTGTTCACCATATTAGAGTACCTTTACACCCTATAAGAGTCACTTGCCCCATATATTGATACAATTAACATATTAACATCACGTAAATGCAATTAGACATCCTTTAACCACCTCTTGGTACCCCTTTCCTACAAGTCAATTTTGGGCCACATTTTGGCTCTAATCAATCATGTAAGTGACTTCTCACCATATTAGAGTCACTTTGCACCTTATAAGAGTCACTTGCCATCATATATTGGTACAATTAACATGTTAACATCATGTACATGCAATTAGAAATCCTTTTACCACCTCTTAGTGCCATATTCATACAAGTCAATTTTGGTCCACATTTTGGTTCTAATTAACCATGTTAGTCACTTCTCACCATATTAGAGTCACTTTGCACCCTATAAGAGTCACTTTCCACCATATATGCAACAATTGACATGTTAACATCATATACATCCAATTTGACATCCTTTTACCACCTATTAATGCCACTTTCATACAAGTTAATTTTGTTCCACATTTTGGCTCTAATCAACCATGTAAGTCACTGTTCACCATATTAGAGTACCTTTACACCCTATAAGAGTCACTTGCCCCATATATTGATACAATTAACATGTTAACATCACGTAAATGCAATTAGACATCCTTTAACCACCTCTTGGTACCCCTTTCCTACAAGTAATTTTGGGCCACATTTTGGCTCTAATCAATCATGTAAGTGACTTCTCACCATATTAGAGTCACTTTGCACCTTATAAGAGTCACTTGCCATCATATATTGGTACAATTAACATGTTAACATCATGTACATGCAATTAGAAATCCTTTTACCACCTCTTAGTGCCATATTCATACAAGTCAATTTTGGTCCACATTTTGGTTCTAATTAACCATGTTAGTCACTTCTCACCATATTAGAGTCACTTTGCACCCTATAAGAGTCACTTTCCACCATATATGCAACAATTGACATGTTAACATCATATACATCCAATTTGACATCCTTTTACCACCTATTAATGCCACTTTCATACAAGTTAATTTTGTTCCACATTTTGGCTCTAATCAAGCATGTAAGTCACTGTTCACCATATTAGAGTACCTTTACACCCTATAAGAGTCACTTGCCCCATATATTGATACAATTAACATATTAACATCACGTAAATGCAATTAGACATCCTTTAACCACCTCTTGGTACCCCTTTCCTACAAGTCAATTTTGGGCCACATTTTGGCTCTAATCAATCATGTAAGTGACTTCTCACCATATTAGAGTCACTTTGCACCTTATAAGAGTCACTTGCCATCATATATTGGTACAATTAACATGTTAACATCATGTACATGCAATTAGAAATCCTTTTACCACCTCTTAGTGCCATATTCATACAAGTCAATTTTGGTCCACATTTTGGTTCTAATTAACCATGTTAGTCACTTCACCATATTAGAGTCACTTTGCACCCTATAAGAGTCACTTTCCACCATATATGCAACAATTGACATGTTAACATCATATACATCCAATTTGACATCCTTTTACCACCTATTAATGCCACTTTCATACAAGTTAATTTTGTTCCACATTTTGGCTCTAATCAAGCATGTAAGTCACTGTTCACCATATTAGAGTACCTTTACACCCTATAAGAGTCACTTGCCCCATATATTGATACAATTAACATATTAACATCACGTAAATGCAATTAGACATCCTTTAACCACCTCTTGGTACCCCTTTCCTACAAGTCAATTTTGGGCCACATTTTGGCTCTAATCAATCATGTAAGTGACTTCTCACCATATTAGAGTCACTTTGCACCTTATAAGAGTCACTTGCCATCATATATTGGTACAATTAACATGTTAACATCATGTACATGCAATTAGAAATCCTTTTACCACCTCTTAGTGCCATATTCATACAAGTCAATTTTGGTCCACATTTTGGTTCTAATTAACCATGTTAGTCACTTATCACCATATTAGAGTCACTTTGCACCCTATAAGAGTCACTTTCCACCATATATGCAACAATTGACATGTTAACATCATATACATCCAATTTGACATCCTTTTACCACCTATTAATGCCACTTTCATACAAGTTAATTTTGTTCCACATTTTGGCTCTAATCAACCATGTAAGTCACTGTTCACCATATTAGAGTACCTTTACACCCTATAAGAGTCACTTGCCCCATATATTGATACAATTAACATGTTAACATCACGTAAATGCAATTAGACATCCTTTAACCACCTCTTGGTACCCCTTTCCTACAAGTAATTTTGGGCCACATTTTGGCTCTAATCAATCATGTAAGTGACTTCTCACCATATTAGAGTCACTTTGCACCTTATAAGAGTCACTTGCCATCATATATTGGTACAATTAACATGTTAACATCATGTACATGCAATTAGAAATCCTTTTACCACCTCTTAGTGCCATATTCATACAAGTCAATTTTGGTCCACATTTTGGTTCTAATTAACCATGTTAGTCACTTCTCACCATATTAGAGTCACTTTGCACCCTATAAGAGTCATTTATATGCAACAATTGACATGTTAACATCATATACATCCAATTTGACATCCTTTTACCACCTATTAATGCCACTTTCATACAAGTTAATTTTGTTCCACATTTTGGCTCTAATCAACCATGTAAGTCATTGTTCACCATATTAGAGTACCTTTACACCCTATAAGAGTCACTTGCCCCATATATTGATACAATTAACATATTAACATCACGTAAATGCAATTAGACATCCTTTAACCACCTCTTGGTACCCCTTTCCTACAAGTCTTTTGGGCCACATTTTGGCTCTAATCAATCATGTAAGTGACTTCTCACCATATTAGAGTCACTTTGCACCTTATAAGAGTCACTTGCCATCATATATGGTACAATTAACATGTTAACATCATGTACATGCAATTAGAAATCCTTTTACCACCTCTTAGTGCCATATTCATACAAGTCAATTTTGGTCCACATTTTGGTTCTAATTAACCATGTTAGTCACTTCTCACCATATTAGAGTCACTTTGCACCCTATAAGAGTCACTTTCCACCATATATGCAACAATTGACATGTTAACATCATATACATCCAATTTGACATCCTTTTACCACCTATTAATGCCACTTTCATACAAGTTAATTTTGTTCCACATTTTGGCTCTAATCAAGCATGTAAGTCATTGTTCACCATATTAGAGTACCTTTACACCCTATAAGAGTCACTTGCCCCATATATTGATACAATTAACATATTAACATCACGTAAATGCAATTAGACATCCTTTAACCACCTCTTGGTACCCCTTTCCTACAAGTTAATTTTGAGCCACATTTTGGCTCTAATCAATCATGTGAGTGACTTCTCATCATATTAGAGTCACTTTGCACCTTACAAGAGTCACTTGCCATCATATATTGGTGCAATTAACATGTTAACATCATGTACATGCAATTAGAAATCCTTTTACCACCACTTAGTGCCATATTCATACAAGTCAATTTTGGTCCACATTTTGGTTCTAATTAACCATGTTAGTCACTTATCACCAAATTAGAGTCACTTTGCACCCTATAAGAGTCACTTTCCACCATATATGCAACAATTGACATGTTAAACATTATACATCCAATTTGACATCATTTACCACCTATTAATGCCACTTTCATTCAAGTTAATTTTGTTCCACATTTTGGCTCTAATCAAGCATGTAAGTCATTGTTCACCATGTTAGAGTGCCTTTACACCCTATAAGAGTCACTTGCCCCATATATGGATACAATTAACATATTAACATCACGTAAATGCAATAGACATCCTTTAACCCCTTGGTACCCCTTTCCTACAAGTCAATTTTGGGCCACATTTTGGCTCTAATCAATCATGTAAGTGATTCTCATATTAGAGTCACTTTGCACCTTACAAGAGTCACTTGCCATCATATATTGGTACAATTAACATGTTAAAATCATGTACATGCAATTAGAATCCTTTTACCACCTCTTGTGCCATATTCATACAAGTCAATTTGGTCCACATTTGGTTCTAATTAACCATGTTAGTCACTTTCACCATTTAGAGTCACTTTGCACCCTATAATAGTCCTTGCCACCAAATATTGCATATAATTAACATGTTAACATCATGTACATGCAATTAAACATCCTGTAACCACCATCTGGTACCTCTTAGCCACACACAATTTTTGGGCCACATTTTGGTATAATGAATTAGTAGTGACATCTCCCATATTAGACTCACTTTGCCACCTTATAAGAGTCACTTGCCATCATATATTGGTACAATTAACATGTTAACATCATGTACATGCAATTAGAAATCCTTTACCACCTCTTAGTGCCAATTTACAAGTCAATTTTGGTCCACATTTTGGTTCTAATTAACCATGCTAGTCACTTCTCACCATATTAGAGTCACTTTGCACCTATAAGAGTCACTTTCCACCATATGCAACAATTGACATGTTAACATCATATACATCCATTTGACGTCCTTTTACCATCTATTAATGCCACTTTCATACAAATTAATTTTGTTCAACATTTTGGCTCTAGTCAACCATGTAAGTCACTATTCACCATAATAGAGTACCTTTACACCCTATAAGAGTCACTTGCCCCATATATTGATACAATTAACATGTTAACATCACAAAATGCAATTAGATATCCTTTAACCACCTTTGGTACCACTTTCCTACAAGTTAATTTTGGGCCACATTTTGGCTATAATCAATCATGTAAGTGACTTCTCACCATATTAGACTCACTTTGCACCTTATAAGAGTCACTTCCATCATATATTGTACAATTAACATGTTAACATCATGTACATGCAATTAGAAATCCTTTTACCACCTCTTAGTGCCATATTCATACAAGTCAATTTTGGTCCATATTTTGGTTCTAATTAACCATGCTAGTCACTTCTCACCATATTAGAATCACTTTGCACCCTATAGAGTCACTTTCCACCATATATGCAACAATTGACATGTTAACATCATATACATCCAATTTGACATCCTTTTACCACCTATTAATGCCACTTTCATACAAGTTAATTTTTTTCCACATTTGGCTCTAATCAAGCATGTAAGTCACTGTTCACCATATTAGAGTACCTTTACACCCTATAAGAGTCACTTGCCCCATATATTGATACAATTAACATGTTAACATCACGTAAATGCAATTAGACATCCTTTAACCACCTCTTGGTACCCTTTCCTACAAGTTAATTTTGGGACACATTTTGGCTCTAATCAATCATGTAAGTGACTTCTCACCATATTAGAGTCATTTGCACCTTAAGAGTCACTTCCATCATATATTGGTACAATTACATGTTAACATCATGTACATGCAATTAGATATCCTTTTACCACCTCTTAGTGCCATATTCATACAAGTCAATTTTGGTCCACATTTTGGTTCTAATTAACCATGTTAGTCACTCATCACCATATTAGAGTCACTTTGCACCCTATAAGAGTCACTTTCCACCATATATGCAACAATTGACATGTTAACATCATATACATCCAATTTGACTCCTTTTACCACCTATTAATGCCACTTTCATACAAGTAAATTTTGTTCCACATTTTGGCTCTAATCAAGCATGTAAGTCGTGTTCACCATATTAGAGTACCTTTACACCCTATAAGAGTCACTTGCCCCATATATTGATACAATTAACATATTAACATCACGTAAATGCAATTAGACGTCCTTTAACCACCTCTTGGGACCCCTTTCCTACAAGTCAATTTTTTGCCACATTTTGGCTCTAATCAA
>NW_027420887.1:0-47910 GCF_009905375.1 Apium graveolens | reverse complement strand
CACTTCTCTCTCTACACACAAGAATGACTTCTCTTGAAGACCTCGTTGAGATGAATCATTCACTGGACTCCTCAAGATTTCTAAAGATAGAGACGGGCATGGAACATCTCAATGAAGGGATGAAGCACCTATATTACATGATCAAAATTCTCATTGCCCTAATGAAGAAAACAAGAGCTTATTTTGAAGGACCGTCTGGTGGAGGATCAGGCTCTGGAGGTGATAGAGGTTCCAAAGGAAAGTCAGTAGAGGATCCCTCAACTAAGGAGAGAAAAGGGAGCAGTGCCAAAGGGAAGGAAAAAGATACCTCTGCTGGAGATAAAGGAATGGCTGATGATGTCTACTACAGTGGAGAACAGGATGACTTTGATATTTTTGACATTCCCACTGAACCAGTTCAGGAAGATAAAGATGGGTTATTTGAAGCTGAAGAGGAAAGTGATTTTGAAGATTGGGAAGAGGAAGATACAGTGGATCCTATGTTTGAGAAAGAATTTCAGAAAGAGCAGTCAGAAATGAAAAGAAAAGAAGCTGAACTCAAGAAGGTCTCTCAGATCATGACAGGAGGAAAGACATACAAAGAACAGAAACTCTTCAAAAGCAACGTCTTCATGACATTAAGGCTCAAGAAAGGAGAAGAGATGTCAGACTAAAGATTGGTGAAAAATGGGATGAAGCTAGAAGAGTACTCGATATACCTCAGCTGAGCACTAACAATGATAGGCAGTTCTTACATCTTCTTGACAAGCTGGAAATCTCAAATCCTAACAATGACATGTACATGAATGCTATCAAGACTGAAGTCTCAAGGATCACAGCTGCTTTTGATAGATCCCTAAATGAGATGAGCATTTTTGTATATTGTCAGAGTGAAGGATCTTTCAAGGTGTCACTTCATCTATTTGAGAATCGTTCTTTGTCAGAGATTTGGGTTCTTTTAAACAAAGTCAAGAGAAGCTCAGAATTGAATGAAGTTCTTCGAGAAAGGCTTAAAGAGTTTTCCAGCAGGGCTAGTCCTCAAGTGGTCAACAATCCTCATCAAGTGAGATTCTTTAAGTCTGATTGTCTTCAAATCTGTCAGCTAGATGTACAATCTCTTAAAGACTACTCAGCTAAGCATCTGGTCTGGATGGAACATCATTTGAGAACTGCTGGATATCATCCATGTTGAAGACTCAAGCTGCTGACTTGATTCAAGCTTATTGTGAAAAGAATGTTAAAAGGTACAATCAACTCAAGAATAAGCTGAAGTCAGTTGGAGTTCAACCAGTCAGACCATCAAGCTTCACTTCAGAAAAGGATCGTGTCTTTGACAAGGAATTGCTTCAAGATTTAGAAGAAGGTGAAGTCAGAAGAGAAGACAACTGAAGTCAATTAGCTCAAAACTCAATGTAATATGATTAGAGCTTTATGAATCAAGATAGACTAATGTAGTTATATGTTCAGGCTAGAGGAACATCTATCTTGTATTCACTTGTAAATTTCATTTGGAATCTGGAAAATGTTAAATATAATCCAGAACTTTTCTGCTATTTACTTTACATTACTGTTTATATCTTTTTCTTATTTGTTAGTTGAGTTATCCTCTAGGTATTTGTTGTTATTGTCTAACAAGCAAATAGGGGGAGATTGAAAGGCATATGTCATAGCCTACTCGTTTATTCGAGTATTTAACTCAACTCAAATAAGAATGTAATAAGTAAATAGTGGATCAATCATCAGAGAGATCTCACAAAGTAACATATGTCAAAGATCAAAGAAACATTGTTCATCTGCAGACTTGAAGATTCACTGGAAGAAGTTCAAGAATTTGATCATGCCTCAGTGATGTAAATCAAGATCGTGGATTTAATCAAGTGACAGAGATCTCGTCAAGGTATCAATTTATTACAAGGATTCAATCAGAATATCAAAGTCAAGACATGAAAAACGTCACGGAAGTTAGTCACTCATGAACCAGACAGTACATCGAGTGTCAGCATTGAAGTGGCGGAATTGATTCATAAGTCTCAGTGACTTTCAGAAGATTGTCAGAAGAATGGATGCTGCTCAGCGTTAGTATTAATTCTCTATTAATTAATTAAGTCATATAATTTAATTAAGAAAATAAATTATATCTGCAAAGATTAATTTATTGATTAATTGAATTAAATTGATTAATTAATTTAGAATTAATATTAAGGATTTACAGAATTTTAATTGATTAAAATCTGTTTTAATTCTAAAAAGACAACTGATTGTACTAGTATGACAATCGGTATGACAATTGATAGTCATACCGAAAGTCATACTAATTCAGTTGATTGTCTTGATAGAATTATTATTTAGATTAAAATCACTTATTAATTCAGTAAGACAATTTCATTTGTACTAATATGACAATCGGTATGACAATCAATAGTCATACCGAAAGTCTTGCTAGATCATTTTAATTGTCTTGCTAGTTGTAAACATTGTCCTACCGAAAGTCTCACTAGCTTAAATGATTGTCATTCCAATTCATTTTTCGGCTGTGTTGTTTAAAAAGAAGCAGAAGACAAGTTCATTCATCATCAATCAAACAGATCACAATATACAAGAACAAAAAGAGAACAAGCAGCCAAATATTTCATCTTATCTGCTAATTCAAGATTACAATTTCTAGCTTGTAAAGTTAAATCCAATCAACTAGAAATCACTCTCTTGTTCTTGTGTATCAATCTAGCGGATTAAATCCCTAGAACTTAATCTCAAATCGCTTTTAGCATTTGATCTTTTAATTAAAAAAATAGAAAAAGTTCATGTCGAATTTATTCTAGATTTGTAATAATTGATTTGAGATTAATCCCTTGTAACCGATACCGTAGTTGTAACACCTTTCAAGTTTAATAAAAGTATTATTTAACTTGAATTTTGTTTCACAATTTTATTCCGCATTTTATTCGACTAAACGGTATTGTTTGCATTCAACCCCCCCTTCTACAAACAAATTGGGACCTAACACAAATAAACTCTACCGATCAATAAAATCTTTCCCGCACAAAATATTTTTATTTCACGAATAATAATCAAATTTTCCTGCAGAAATAATAATAAAAATTTGATCAACAATAACCGAATCAAAGTAACCAAACTAACACAATACAGAACACTGCACACTCGCGCCTCTCGCGCCACCAACACACACACAATCGCAGCACACACAAAACACACACACACACAGATTACACATATATCATACCATTACACACATATATACATAATTGTATATATATATATGCAAGCACGCAATCACAATACCACTGAATCACAGCCTGCCGCCACTCACCAGAAAAGCACGGCGACGGCGGCAACCAAACGAAATAGGGCAAGAAAAAGGGAGAATAGGGAGGAAGGAGAGGAGGGAGAGAGATAGTAGAGAAAGAGAGAGATAAGATTTGTGAGAGAGAGACCGAGAGTGTAGAGAGAGTGAGAGACGGCGAGAGAGTGTAGAGGGAGAGGAGAGATTAGGGGAAAAAAGAAAAGTTTTGTTTTATTAGTTTTTTTTTCTAAATCACCAGATACTGCCACATACACAATAGAGGGACAAGCAGCAAAAACTTAACGTAAAAATTAACACGTGTCCTGCAAGTCTGATTGTTCAATCCGCATTCGCAATTTAACGAATAAACTTACAGGTAGATTTATCCCGAAAAAATACCAAATAGATTTTAAAATTCTCGAAATAATTAAAAACTAATAACATAAAATTTTCATAATTTTTAAAAAATTTGAAACGCACATCAGACCTGCATTTTACGATTTAACGAACAAACGTGCAGGTGAATTTAATCCGAAAAATTTCGGAAATAATTTCAAAATTCACGAAATATTCCAAACTTATGAAAATATAAATTTCGAAATTTTTGAAGCATTCAAGAATTTTAATACTGAATTTACTCATAAATACAATCAGAAAATCATTTAGGAATAAATAATTGATGAAATATTATTTTCTAAATTTTTAAATTCCCAAAATTATTTATTGAAATTATTAAGCAATGAAAATAATTTAAAGATATTTCCAATATTTATGAAATAATTCTTCAATAAAACCACTTTAAAAGTAAAAACAAAACAATACTGCTCAACAATTACTTATACAAATAATCATTGAACACCAATAAGTCACACATAGTTAATAGTAAGGAAAGACACAGCTGATAGAACCACAACATATTTTATTATTTAATTATTCAATAATTACACTTTTAATATATACAGAAATACAAGTCGTTATAACCTTCCCCCTTTAAAAAGATTATGTCCTCAGAATTTAACTAACTGAACAAAATGAGGATATTTGTCACGCATATCTGACTCTTACTCTCCAAGTAGACTCTTCTACGCGAGGAGTTCCTCCAAAGTAATTTTACTATGGGAATCGACTTATTTCTAAGGACTGCGCTCTTTACGACCAAGGATCTGGATTGGTCGCTCGACGTAGGACAAATCTGGCTGAAGCTCGATTGGCTCATACTCAATGACTTGGTTCGAATCAGGGATATACCGTTTTAGCATGGATACGTGGAACACGTTATGGATATGCTGCAGCTGCGGCTGGCAGTGCCAACTCATAGGCAACTTTATCTACCTTTCTCATACCTCGAACGATCCAATATATCTAGGACTCGGCTTGCCTTTCGGTCCAAATCTAACAATCCTTTCCAAGGTGACACTTTCAACAATACTAATGATCCTATTTCTATATCCATATCCTTTCGATTCAATTCTGCGTTCTTTCTCTGTCTATCCTAAGCTGCTTCTATCTTTTCCGAATCAATCCCACTGAGTCATTAGTCTGCTAAACTAACTCATGTCCTAACAACTTCTTTTCTTCCACTTCATCCCAATAAAATGGGGACCTACACTTACGTCCATACAAAGCTTTATAGGGTGGCATTCCTATACTAGCATGATAACTATTATTATAGGAAAACTCAGTCAACGGCAGGTGATCTTCCCAGATTCCTTTAAAATCCAAAGCACAAACCCTCAACATGTATTCTATTATCTGAATCGTCCTCTCACTTTGACCATCTGTCTGGGGGATGATAGGTAGTACTCATCTTCAACTTAGTCCCCAAACATTCCTAGAATTTCATCCAAAACCTCGAGTTAAACCTTGGATCTCGATCAGACACAATCAAAATAGGAACTCCATGCTTGGTCACAATTTCATCCAAATACAGCTTGATTAGCGTATCCAAGAATATCTTTCGTTGATCGGGAGGAAATGTGCAGACTTCTTCAACCTATCAATAATTACCTAATAGCATCATGATTCGATTTCGTCCTTGGTAGTCCTATTACAAAATCCATTACAATTTTCTTCCCATTTCTACTATGGAATCTCTAAGGGTTGTAACAATCCACTTGGCATTTGATGTTCTGCCTTTACCGTTTGGCAAGTGTGACATTTACTAACCCAATCAACTATTTCCTTTTTCATTCCTGGCCACCAAAAGTTCTTCTTCAGATCTTGATACATCTTATACTTCCAGGGTGAATAGAAACCTAGACTTATAGGCTTCTTGCAAAATCTCATTCTTCAGCTCAGTCACATTGGAGATCCATATTCTAGAGGAAAACCTAAACATACCTTTGCTATCCTTTTGAGTACAAATTTCTTCTCCAGTCAAAATGTCTAATCCTTGGTCCATAACCTCTTCTTGACATTTCTTAATTATTTCCATCAATTTTGGCTGAAAAGTAATCTCATACAATTGCTCTTTATTACCTTCTGGCACTCGAACTTCAATTTCCAAATTTTCCAATTCCTTGCTAATTCTTCAGCAATCCTAATCGCATTCAATCTTTCTTTTCCGCTCAAGGCATCTGCCACTACATTGGCTTTGCCTGAGTGGTAAATAATAGAACAATCGTAATCCTTAATCGATTCCAACCATCTCCGTTGTCTCATGCTTAGATCTTTCTGGGTGAATATGTACTTCAAACTCTTATCGTCCGTGTAGATCTCACACTTTTCTTCATATAAGTTGTGTCTTCATGGCTTTAACATTAATTGCTGCCAATTGCAAATCATGCACTGGATACTTCTACTCATGAGGTTTCAACTGTCTTGATGCGTAGGAAATAACTTTATCATGTTGCATCAACACACAACCCAAACCTTTCAAAGAAGCATCACTGTAGATTACAAAATTACCCGTTTCATCTGGTAATGCTAGCATTGGAGCTGTCACTAACCTCTTCTTCAATTCTTGGAAACTTTCTTCGCATTCTCGGTCCAAACAATCTTTTCATTCTTTCTGGTCAGCTTGGTTAATGGAGTCGCAATCTTGGCAAATCTTTTACAAATCTCCGATAATAACCTGCCAATCCAAGAAAACTTCTAACTTCCGTCGGGATCTTTGGTTGTTCCCATTTGGATACAGCCTCAATTTTTTACAGGATAGGGGATACTTATTCTTGACAGTCAACTTATTTAGCTCCCGATAATCAATACACAACCTCATACTTTTGTTCTTCTTCTTTACAAATACACTGGTACACCCCACGGGGATACACTTGGCCTAATCACTCCCTTATCCAACAAATCTTGAAGTTGCTTAACTAATTCTTTCATCTCTACTGGGGCCATACGATATGGAGCATTTAACACTGGTTTTGCTCCGGGAACTAGGTCAATAGAAAACTCGATCTCGCGATCTGGTGGCAATCCTGGAAACTCATCTGGAAAGACGTCCGGAAATTCCCTTACTATTGGGATCTCATCCAAATTAGGCGCCTTTTTCTCAGTGTCTACTATATGAGCTAAGTAAGCCTCACATCTTTGTCTTAACAGTTTCTTTGCCTTTAGTATCGAGAGAAATTTCTTTTCCTGCCTCTGTCCTTGATATTTACCCTGGTATTATCCTCTGTAACATCACAATCTTCTTTTTTCTACAGTCAATATTTGCCTTATGTTGAGACAACCAATCCATTCCTAGAATCACATCGAACTCCCCTAGCTCGAAAGGTAATAGATCAGCCTAAAAAAGAATGCCCGAGAATTTCTAGTTGAAATTTAGGACAAATTGACTCACTCAAACTTTATCCTAATTGGCCACTTCTATGGTCAAGGGCTCAGCTAAGTCTTCCAACATTAAATTCATTTTATTCACACATTCCTTTGATATAATGACTTAGACGCTCATGAATCAAATAAAACTTAACAGGTACGGAGTTGAGAGAAAGCGTACCTGCAACTACATCCGAGTCCTGAGTATCGGACCTCTTGGTCATCTTGAAGGTTCTGGCTCTAGCCGTGCTGGATGTTGGTCCTTGGGATGCAGTACCTCATATGCTGCCTTGAGTAGCAGTCCTACAATTCCTGGAATATGTCCAACCTTACCACACTTAAAGCAAGTAATTCTGGGATTCCCTGAGTTGCACTCTAACGTATAATGACCTTTATGATCATATTTGAAACATTGAACATCCTTTATGCACTAACCACTATGCCTCTTGCCATACAACTTACAATCCACTTCTGACTTGACTGACCGAGTTGGAGTAGAAGCAACTGAGGTTGCACTTGGCCTAGCCTTGGAAAAACCCTGTCTCCTGAATCTTTTATTCCTATTTTGTCCAAACCACTTCGAAAACTTCTGACTGGATTCTTCTTGATCCGCCTTATCGGTAACACCCTCGGACTTCCTCTTTATATCACCTTTTTCCTTGACGACCAACTGCTGATCACTCTCAATTACTAGGGCAGCCTGAACTATGGAGGGATATATCTTAAGTTACAAAGTTACAACTCCGCTGCGAATTTCTGGCTTCAACCCTTGTTGAAACCTCCTTGCCTTTTGGGTCTTCGAACTCACATACTCAGGGACTAATTGGGCCCATTCTGTAAACTTGGGCTCATATTACGTCACACTTCTTTCACCTTGTTTCAATTCTAGAAACTCAGTGTCCAACTGATTCTGTAGACAATATGGAAAATATTTTTTCAAGAACAATTTTGTAAATTTGGTCCAAGAAATATGACCTCCGCTTTCCAAAGCACGAGTGGACACCCACCAATAATTTGCTTCACTCTTAAGAAAAATACTCGCATAGTCTGTCTTAAGATCATCACTTACTTGAGTGAGGGTAAAAGCCTTTTCCATTTTCTTAAGCCAAGTTCTGGCAGCAACAGGATCCACTTTGCCCGTAAACTCTGGGGATTTGACGGACTGAAAGGATTTAAAACTAACAGTTTGGTTCAGCTCTCTTTGTTGGTGTTGTTGCTGATAGCTGCAACTGTTGTTGTTGGATTTGTTATTGTTATTGTTGTTATTGTATGAATTACTGTTGTTGTTGTTGCAGAAATTGTTGTTGTTGCTGTTGGAATTTTCTTGTTGCTGAGCCATCTGATTAGACTGTTCGTGCAGCAAATATAGCAACTCACCCAAAGCTGGGCCCCCAATAGATTCTCTACCAGAGGAATGGGATGGGTTATTCTTCTTGGGCGGCATTCTCCTGAAACACAAAAAATGGTTTTAGTTTGAAAATTTTTGCCCCCGGGTAGCAACATTTTTATGTGTCAGGAGAACGCTGCCATAATAAAATATTCCCATCTTTATTTAATTGAGGTCCATCCATAATGAATGGATAAATTTAACAAAATTAGCAAAAAATACAACAATAATAGGAACAACAATAATAATAGTGCAAAAGTTTTAAGAAACTGAAAAACACTTTTATAAAAAGAACTATAGTACAACAGCAGTACGAATATCCAACTAAAACAGCTATAGTACTACACTGATAATAAAAGTTGAATACACAACAAAATTTGGCTTTCATAGCAACCTCCGACTAATATATAAACTAAGCTACAGAACTCTATAGGACACAGGCGCCCGAGTTCAGACAACTACCAACCCAGATGTCCACTATCTAGCAACTGCCTCCCATAACCTCTAACTCAAATACCAATCAATCTACCAGGTCCTCGTACTGGGCTACCCTAGTCTCCGAACTAATAAAAAGATCAATGTGCATATCCCTCTCAATAGCTAACTAAGTGAGGGCTCTCACCCGAGCCTGGATGTCTGGAGAAGTTGCGAGTACTCCCTAGTAGGGGGACCAACCGGTACACGGTCTAAGTGTACGACTAAATCAGGACTCTGCTCTCGAATCAAGGCCCTATTAACGGCCTGATGCACATGAAAAGGAATAGGAGAGAAGGTACCCGAAGCATGAACAGTCGGCACCAGTGGTTGAGGGGATGCACTACTAGGTCCACATCCTGTAGAAAGTCTCTAACAGCAGATACAGGGCGCTGAACCTATCGAGATTGAGCACCCGGTCCAGCGATGTCACTAGGTCTAGAGTGAGTGGACAGTGGAGGTGGTAGTGGAGTCTCCTCGTCTATAACATCAAGAGTCCTTTCGGAGTTTGACCTATCGGAATTGGATCTATTATCTCAGGAGGGAGAACTAGATATCACTATAGGCCACTGTCAAATATATATATATATAGGGAAGACACAATAAGGTTAGGGCAGTTCCATCAAAAGATCAATAGATGCAAGGGTCCACGCCTTCGAAACCCTCGACTGACTCTTAGGTTCGCTCATCTATATAAGTTACTGACTCACACTTTTGAACACAATTCCGACACCTTCCTGACACTATTCCTAAACCTAAATCAGGGACTTAAAATTGTAGCTCTGATACCAACCTATGACAACCTCAACCCCGGGGTCAGGAGTTGACGTCACGGACAACAATAATAACAAACATAATATAACCCAACTCAATATAAATACATAAACACGACCCCCTCCTTCCTAAAATCTTTGTCAGGTTTAAGTATGACTTAGGTTATAAAACTATACAACCAAACTTATTCAACAAGTCTGACACACTAACTTATTACAACAACTCATCAGACATCAGACCACATCTGGTCTGACACAACTACCTCTGCGAAGCTAGATACGGGAGGGACAAGAACTCTGCCCTGACTGTGACGGATGGGTCTCCTAGGCATCTGCAATATATATATATATATATATATATATATATATATATATATATATATATATATATATATATATATATATATACAAACACACAAAACAAGCTGCAAGGGTGAGCAATCAATTGCTTAGCAGTACCATTTTATGAATAACAAGTAAAGCAGTTTATGATAAACAGTTATAGGAACAGAAATCATAAATCATTTATGAAAACTGTAAAACAGGTATAAACTGGATATCTACAACTGTTAGGTCCCAATGTGTTTGTAGAAGGGGGGTTGAATACAAACAGTATCGATAATCGAATTAATATGCGGAATAAAAATGTGAAACAAAATTCAAGTTAAATAAGAATATTATTAAACTTGAAAGGTGTTACAACAACTGTATTGATTACAAGGAATTAATCTCAAATTAATTATCACAAATCTAAAATAAATTCGACATGAACTTTTTCTATTTTTGCAATAAAAAGATCAAATGCTAAACGTAATTTGAGATTAAGTTCTAGGGATTTTGATCCGCTAGATAGTTACATAAGAACAAGATAAAGATTTCTAGTGGTTTGGATTTAACTTTACAAACTAGAAATTATGATCTTGAAGTTTGCAGATGAAGGATAAAATATTTCTTCTGCGGCTGCTTTGTTTTTTCTTAAGTTGTGTTCTGTATGTTGGATAATGAATGTATGATGCTTCTGTTCTTTTTAAATCAATCAACAGACTCTCATTGAACTGGCAAGACAATCCTGAGCTCAGCAAGACAATCGGTAGGACTATTGATTGTACTAGCAAGACAATCTGATTGAACTATAATGACTTTCGGTATGACAATCAGTTGAACTAGCAAGACAATCTCCTTCCCAGTAGAACTTTCGGTATGACTATTGAAATGACTTGGCATGACAATCGGTATGACAATCCAGATTGTCATGCTAGTTCATTTTCAATTGTCTTGCTGATTTAAGACTGTTTTTAATCCAATTAAACTTCTGAAAATTCTTAATATTAATTCTGAATTAATTAATCAATTAATTCAATTAATAAATAAATTAATCTTTGCAGATATAATTTATTTTCTTAATTAAATTATATGACTTAATTAATTAATAGAGAATTAATACTAATCCTGAGCAGCAACCATTCTTCTGAAAATCTTCTGAAAATCACTGAGAATTATGAATCAATTCCACCACTTCAATGTTGACACTCGATGTACTGTCTGGTTCATGAGTGACTAACTTCCGTGATGTTTCTTCATGTCTTGACTTTGATAATTGATTTTCTTCAGATTAAATCCTTATAATTCTTTGATACCCTGACGAGATCTCTGTCACTTGATTAAATCCACAATCTTGATTTATATCACTGAGGCTTGATCAATTTCTTGAGCTTTTCCAGTGAATTAATTCCTCAAGTCTGTAGATGAACCTTGTTTCTGAATCCTTTGACAGATGTTACTTTGTGAGATCTCTTTGACGGTAGATCCACTATTTACTTATTACATTCTTATTTGAGTTGAGTTAAATCCTCGAATATACAAATAGGCTATGACATATGCCTTACAATCTCCCCCTATTTGTTTGTTAGACAATAACAACAAATACCTAGAGGATAACTCAACTAACAAATAAGAAAAAGATATAAACAGAAATGCAAAGTAAATAGCAGAAAAGTTTGGATAATTTAACATTTTCCAGATTCCAAATAGATGTTCCTCTAGACTGAACATATCTTCAAGTAGTTTCATCTTCATTTGTACAACCACATTTCCTGTTGAGAAGCATATCTCTCTTGTTCTCCCCCTATGAGAATCAACTGATTAAAGAAGATCACCTTCGTTTACCACCTCTCCCGTACAATAGGATCCGTAGATAAAAACCAATGGTACTCCCCTTTTAGAAAACAGCTTTCCCTTACTAGAAAATCACCTTGTGTTTACCACCTCTCCCGTACAATAGGATCCGTAGTTACAAACAACAATGGTGTGGTGTAGTGTACATGTTTGATCTTTTTCTTCCTCCCTGCTATTTCTCCCCCTTAGTTGAGGAATCCTCCAAACTATTACTTAAGCTTTTATCTCCCCCTTAAAGAAGGAAAGTATGCCATCGTCTGAAGGAGTTCTCATATTTCACTTGGTTGGAAAAGAAATAACAAGTAGTTTCTCTTTCTTCCTCACTGTGAGTGTGTGATTCTGTTTAGTGTACCTCACATGTGTTTCACTCTTCTCTCCACTCATGTTTACACTCATTCTCACAAGTGTATCACTCATTCCACATCACTCCTCATAGCTCCAAATTCAGCTGTACCTGCAAGGAAAATCACCTTAGCCATCCTTAAGGAGGTCACAGGTGGTGCAATGGGAGTTCGCAAATCCCCATCCTTGTTAAACTCGTCAGATGAATCTGAGTCATAATCTACAAGTTGCTAGTTTCCCTTTTAGGGTTCCAGATTTGAATTCTGGAAGGTAAACAATGATCCAACGAATTTAGCATAAAGATCAAAGTTCCCTTCTAATGTCTGTGAAGACATTTCCTTGTGACTCATCAGGTAATATCTGAATCATTGTCAACAAGTTGCGATCTGCACCTATGTCAGATCCACTATCCGCAGATGCATCCAGGGGATTTAGCCTGGGGAGGTAGACACTGACCACTGACATATGGCTTTTGGATCAGTATCCTCTCCTAACACCTGTAAAGGCAATTGGTCCATTAACGAACCTTGAACAATCGAATCTGACCTTAAAATGGTCGAAACTCTTGTTTCTGTCAACTCATCCTTTGTGTGTGTAACCTTTCCTTGTGCATCAAGAATTGTTTATGTTTGAAGTGGTGACACTATATCGGATACCTGGCCGACAGGCAAATTTCAATAGACACCCCTTTGAGAGAATGAATCTAGTAACTGTTTTGAGCCTTTTTCAGCCATTAATATTTTAAGAAGATGTATGGGGGCTAGCAATTGTCTCGGTTTAACTACTACTCATCTATGTAGGAGACAGAGCTACTGGGGTTGACTACAGAACCTTCTATTGGGTGCACTAAGGCACTATCTCCCTCACGCTAATTTCATACTACATTTAGTGGTAAGAGAGTGTGGTTGGTTCTGTTTCTGTGTTTGTCTTTACAGTCTTGGATAGACGTTGTGGGTTTTTCAACTCATGACTGTCAATGAAAGAAAGTCCATGGAGACTGAACCTGTATCACCGAACATATGGGCAATATAGAGAGATAAAATGTACTTAAGATCTATAATGAATGAAAATTATACATTTAATCTTTTGAGAGTAATGATGTACAATAGTGATTTCAAAAGATTTTACATGAAATAAGAAATCACTAATGTAGAAAGAAGTTTGATTTACTCCTAAAACTCACTGCACATATAAACAATATGATTGTGCCTAGTGATTAGAGAGTTATAAATATGACGATTGCTTGAGCAGTACACTAGTTCATACCAACCTGAAGTGAGATTGTGAAGAAGAGATTGCATAGTCCAATAGATCTGCAACTGCAAAGTCCATGAACTGAGGTGCATTGACTTCCTCTTTTGACTCACCAACCAGGAGTACACTTGTACACATCTTACTAGAGTCCAATTCCAAGTGTAATGTGCATCAGGTGCCTGATATGTCGTAATATTCTCAAGTCTCGTCACTGGTGCTATATGTTAGATACTGCTTCCTGATAATAACCTAGCACAATATACAAAATTTCACTGATAACATATCCAGCTTGCAAACAGCCATATCCCTCAGATAAACCTTTGTGTTATCTCCAAAGGTAACCAGGGGCCAGCTTTCTCAACCACATTTATAGCAGGGCTCTATCTCCGGTCATATGTCTTGATGATCCACTGTCAAGAATCCACACTACCGGTTACACTGTTTAATGCCCTGCACTACAAATGGATTAGACCTTCTTCGGAACCCAAACTTGGTTGGGCCCGGCATACTTGTAGAATTGTCCTTTGTCAGGCAAAACAACATTTTTAATTTTATGGTCTCAACTTTCTCAATGACTGAACATTTGACCTTGTAAACAGCCTTAACAAATTTCTGTTTAGGCTTAGGCACAAATGTCTCCTTTCTAGCCTTAAAGGACTAGCAGTCTTAGACCTATCATGCTTCTTATTATTCACATGCTGACGAGGAGTAGTCTTATCATAGAAACATGCTTACCATTAAAATAAGCATACATCAAATTAAAAGCACAAGACATACAATTAGCAACACCACATGCTTTATGAAGTGATTAACAGCAGGCAATTTATGCATGGTAGACATGGCATTTTTGTTATCCAACTCATGTTGTCTGAGTTAGTCTCAGTTGCTTTCACAACTTTGACTGGAACTTTCGACACACTTGACTTGGAAACAACCTTCTCATTAGCATGATCTTCAGCACGTATTTCTTCTTGAATAACAGAAGAGGTCGCATCAAATGGTTCAGCAATTGATGCTTTATAGAGGGGTTCATCAACACCCTTAAGCACATGTGGTACTTCCCTACCTTTAGCACAGACATGAGGAGGGGAGTTTATGCCTAATTCTCCAATAGCAGCATTGTAATCATAACCTATTCCAGATGTTTGATTAACAGCTTGCTTACTGTAGAACTCTTTAGCCTTCGAACAAGAATTGAAGTAGGCTCTAACCTTAGTCTCAAGACCGGTGATCTTGTCTTTGAGAATAGTTTCGAGTTTTCTATAACAGTCAACTCTATTCGCTAGAATAGATACTTGTTTTTTTAACTTGTCTATGATTAATGTGCACAAGTCTAATTCATTGCCCTCTTCTCAAGGTCTTGATGATTCTGGCGACTTAAACAGTTCATTTATTCAAGACGAGCACAATCTAAAGGACCTCCTAGGATGATAAACTAATTCAGCATCAGTAAATTTTACCTCTTTTTCTTGACGATGAAGCTTTTCCATCAATAGCCATAAGAGCAAGACTTATCATCTTCTTATCTTCACTATCAGTATCATCCCAGCTTCTTCCCTTTGCAGGTAAGCCCTTTCAGAGTTACTCTTATGATTTGAATCATAAGCAGTTCTTCCTTACTTGCTTTGGCTTCCTGCATTCTGTGGCAAAGTGTCCTAACTCATTGCAGTTATAGCATCTACTGGTGCTCCGATCAACCATCCCTGTTTTGTATCCACCACTACGGTGTTAGAGGATGAAGATCCACCCTGTCTGGAATCTGTTGTAGTTAGACTTGTACTTGAACTTGGGATTTCTCTTGAATCTGACATTGGAGAATCTCTTGACAATTTGGGCCATGGACTCATCTTCCAATTGCTCCAGCTCTTCCAAGGAATAAAAATCATCACTGGATTGATTTGTAGTAGGAGATCTATATTCTGCTACTATCACATTTTCCTCAGCCTTGGAAAACTGTACCATTCTCTCCGACTATTGAGATTGTTGTTGTTGTTGACCTTCAGCTACAAGAGCAGTAGATGTGCTGACCATTCTATCTTTCACGTAGACTTCCTCAAACTGACTCTGCTCCAACTCATAGGTTTTTAACACACCATAGAGTTTATCCAAAGAAATTTCACTCAGATCTCTAGCTTCTCTTATGGCAGTGATTCTATGTTCAAGATGAGTTGGCAGTGTTAAAAGAAACTTTTTGTTGACCTCCCTGATTGAATAATATTTTCCCTTTATGTTCAGGTTGTTGATCAATGCATTGTACCTCTCAAATACTTCAGTAATTCCTTCTCCTGGATTGGATTTAAAATGTTCATACTCAGAGGTTAGGATCTCCAACTTGTTCTCCCTAACTTCCTTTGTACCTTCATTAATCACCTCAATAGTTTCCCAGATGTGTTTGGAATTTTTACAGTTCATCACATGTCTATTCATCAAGGGATCGAGGGAATCAACTAAAATTAACTGAAGGCTGGCATCCAAGGAGGCTTCTTCTTTTTCAGCAGGAGAAAAATCCTCAGGCTCTTTTGGATAGATTCTAGCTTTGGTAATCACAACATCATCTTCTATCACCTCTGGTTCAATAACCATCGGAGTTTTTGGACCCTTCTTTAACAAGTTCAGATATTTGTGATCTGCAACTTGTAAAAACAAGAGCATCTTCTTCTTCCACATAATATAATTTTCTTTATCAAATAGTGGAATTTTAACGGTTCCAACTTTTTGTGAAGTCATTATGAATTTTTGAATAAATAAAAATTCAAGGAGTTGAAAATCACAAAAGTCTAGGATCTTGATTTGTTCGTTAATTAGAAGGATCTGATACCAATTGTTAGGTCCCAATGTGTTTGTAGACGGGGGGTTGAATACAAACAGTACCGAATAATCGAATTAAATGTGGAATAAAAATGTGAAACAAAATTCAAGTTAAATAAGAATATTATTAAACTTGAAAGGTGTTACAACAACTGTATCGATTACAAGGAATTAATCTCAAATTAATTATCACAAATCTAGAATAATTCGACATGAACTTTTTCTATTTTTGCAATAAAAAGATTCAAATGCTAAACGCAATTTGAGATTAAGTTCTAGGGATTTTGATCCGCTAGATAGTTACACAAGAACAAGATAAAGATTTCTAGTGGTTTGGATTTAACTTTACAAACTAGAAATTATGATCTTGAAGTTTGCAGATGAAGGATAAAATATTTCTTCTGCGGCTGCTTTGTTTTTGTTCTTGAGTTGTGTTCTGTATGTTGGATAATGAATGTATGTTGCTTCTGTTCTTTTTAAATCAATCAACAGACTCTCATTGAACTGGCAAGACAATCCTGAGCTCAGCAAGACAATCGGTAGGGACTATTGATTGTACTAGCAAGACAATCTGATTGAACTATAATGACTTTCGGTATGACAATCAGTTGAACTAGCAAGACAATCTCCTTCCCAGTAGAACTTTCGGTATGACTATTGAAATGACTTGGCATGACAATCCAGATTGTCATGCTAGTTCATTTTCAATTGTCTTGCTGATTTAAGACTGTTTTTAATCCAATTAAACTTCTGAAAATTCTTAATATTAATTCTGAATTAATTAATCAATTAATTTAATTAATAAATAAATTAATCTTCGCAGATATAATTTATTTTCTTAATTAAATTATATGACTTAATTAATTAATAGAGAATTAATACTAATCCTGAGTAGCAACCATTCTTCTGAAAATTACTGAGAATTATGAATCAATTCCACCACTTCAATGTTGACACTCGATGTACTGTCTGGTTCATGAGTGACTAACTTCCGTGACGTTTCTTCATGTCTTGACTTTGATAATTGATTTTCTTCAGATTAAATCCTTGTAATTCTTTGATACACTGACGAGATCTCTGTCACTTGATTAAATCCACAATCTTGATTTATATCACTGAGGCTTGATCAATTTCTTGAGCTTCTTCCAGTGAATTAATTCATCAAGTCTGTAGATGAACCTTGTTTCTGAATCCTTTGACAGATGTTACTTTGTGAGATCTCTTTGACGGTAGATCCACTATTTACTTATTACATTCTTATTTGAGTTGAGTTAAATCCTTGAATATACAAATAGGCTATGACATATGCCTTACAACAACTAGCATGCTCTGTAAAACATAATATCAGTCGTGTGCTGTGTAAATACCAGAGTCCAATTTTAGCATGCTATTTTCCTTTCCAAATCCATTGTTCTATTACAGGAACAACAAAACCATATGTTCCGTTACGGGAACCACAAATCAAAATCTGATATACATTGGACGAATCCTAGGGACAGCTGATCATTCTATCCCACCACAAACTTATTCCGGAACTCGGAGACTAACCAGGTCTCTGTCACGCTGGACTAAGCGGTTCAAACAGGGCGCGCAACCGATTTAGCCACTTACGCTAACCTGTTGGGATGTTACGGGCCTCTTACGCAACCATCCAATATCTGATCCATTTTATCCAGTTTTCAAAATAACTTTTACCTATCTCTTTTTAAAACAATTCTATCACAGCACACTTTCCAAAACCTTTTTCCATATTAATCACAGTTTAGAGATAGGCATTTTCAGGAGTTACTTTTCCCCAAAATATAATTTAAACAAACATTTTCAAATACAGGGGATACGTAACTTAAAACATTTTGTTCCAATATGCAATT
The DNA here is from genome assembly GCF_009905375.1 of Apium graveolens. Taxonomy (NCBI): domain Eukaryota; kingdom Viridiplantae; phylum Streptophyta; class Magnoliopsida; order Apiales; family Apiaceae; genus Apium; species Apium graveolens. The sequence continues at coordinate 29,784 of NW_027420887.1, read as the reverse complement.
TAAATGAACAGTTATTCATATAGTACTGAATCGTAAAGATTTGTTCAAGGGTACTTGCCTTGTAGAGCTATACAACTAAATGCTAGTCTTACTTTAAACCGACTTTAACTCTCGAGGCCTTCGACTGGAACCTACATAATCGAAATACCCTATTTTAGACGACCAGTAATGCTTGAAACATCCTCGCTATCAACTCTACCCTAACGATATCAATTATTTGCTCGTAATTATAAATATTATTATTATACATATAACAAGTAGGGTTCATAAAATATTTATAACAATTATATAAATATATACGCGTGAATGGCATTCCCGATAATTATAGATTACGTTCCCGTATTTTCAAAATTAATTTCTCAAAAATCGGGCAGCGTCTCCTTTATTTATCGAACTTCCCGTCAAAACATAACCAATGTAAAAATCACAATTTCGCAAACCAGATTTCGATACGACTCTAATAATAAATAACTATTTCTCATCTCGAAAATAATTTTATGAACTAAATTATTATTTTATAATTGTAGGAATCATAATGAATCATCACCGTACATCGTCAACGCATCGAAATTCATCGTTGACGGCGGCAAAATTTATTGGTGTCCGATAATATTCGGATTTCCAAATAAACTCTACCAATAAATAAAAATTTCCCGCACAAAATATATTTTTATTTTACGAATAATAATCAAATATTCATGCAGAAATAATAATAAAAATTCGATCAGCAATAACCGAATCAAAGTAACCTAACCAACAAAACACTGCACACTCGCGCCTCACGCACCACCAACACACACACAATCGCAGCACGCATAAAACACACACATACGCACAGATTACACACACAGCACACCATTACACACACACATATATACACAATTGTGTATATGTATATATATGCAAGCACGCAATCACAATATCACCGAATCAGAGTCAGCGGCCACTCACCGGAAAAGCACGGCGGCGGCAACCAAACTAAGCAGGGGAAGAAAAAGAGAGAACGGGGAGGAAGGAGAGGAGGGAGAGAGAGTAGAGAAGAGAGAGAGAGAGAGAGAGAGAGAGAGAGAGAGAGAGAGAGACCGAGAGTGTAGAGAGAATGAGAGAGACGCCGAGAGAGTGTAGAGAGGGAGAGAAGATATTACGGGGAAATAAAAGTTTTATTTTATTATTTTTTTTCTAAATCACCAGATACTGCCACGTACACAATAGAGGGACACACAGGAAAACTTAACCTGAAAATTAAACATCTGTCCTGCAAGCCTGATTTTTCGATATGCATTCGCAATTTAACGAACAAACTTACGGGTAGATTTATCCCGAAAAATTACAAAATAAATTTTAAAATTCTCAGAATAATTAAAAACTAATAAAATAAAATTTTCATAATTTTTAAATCATTTTTGAAACGCGCATCAGACCGGCATTTTACGATTTAACAAACAAACGTGCAAGTGAATTTAATCCGAAAAATTTCTGAAATATTCCAAACTTAAGAAAATATAAGTTTCGTAATTTTTGAAGTATTTTGGAATTTAATACTAAATTTACTCATAAATACAATCGGAAAATCATTTAGGAATAAATAATTGATGAAATATTATTTTCTAAATTTTATAAATAACCTAAAATAATTATTGCAATTATAAAGAAATAGAAATAATTTAAAGATAATTCCAATATTTGCAAAAATAATTCTTCAATGAAACCATTTTAAAAGTAAAAAAATACAATACTGCTCAACAATTAATTATACAAATAATTCTCGAACACCAGTAAGTCATACCGAGTTAATAGTAAGGGCAATACATAGCTGACGGAACCACAACATATTTTATTTATTTAATTATTCAATAATTACACTTTTAATAATACAGAAATATGAGTTGTTATAGTTGATATTTTAAATTGAATAGAATATCGTACCATTTTAAAATTTTAAACCATAAAAAAGTAGGTATCCTAAACCAAATTGAATACTTATGCAAATTCTTAATTATTTTTTTCTCCAAATTCTGGATAAATTTTTTGGACTAAATTTTTAAATCATCACTTAATTAAACATTAATTTGTGAGCTTTGCGTGGCTTATAAAATCGTCAAAATCTTATTTACGTTACCGAGTATAGAACCGAAATAAATCTAATGAAACTCGATATTTTTTTGTTTGTTTGCACTTTAATTTGTTTATTTTCAATTCAAATTAATAAATAATTGTTAAATAAAAAATAAATATTCGTGCATTATACGCCAAAACATTAAAAATTTGGTAGCCGTTTAATGGTACTGTATTTAGGTTTATATAATACTTGAATTTATTTAATACACGAGATTGCTTTTGTATTTAAGTTATTCATAATAGTTTTTTTAAAATTTAAATAAAGATAATTTGTTCATTTTGACTCAATATTATACACTATTCATCTTGGTTAAAAGAAAATTATACTATTAGTTCACATTAAAATAAATTTTACACAAACTAAATATAATAGTTTACTATAGTCGGTGTTTTGGGTTTAAACAAAATCATAGCTACTATTGATTCGGCTGAAAAAATTATTTTTATTGAACTGATAATTCGTTGATCGGAATAATAGCATTAGCTTGAAACAAAGTAATTTATCATATTTATCCAGGCTAAGAAAATTATAGAACTAATCCACGGTAATATAATTTAAATTAAAATAATATTCGATTAGTTTAAATAAAATAATATATACTATCCATATGAGTTGAACAAAACTATATATTATCCTTCCTTAAAAAAAATAAAATCAAACTAAATATCGTTAGTTTGATTTGATCAGTATAATGGGTCTCGGGATAAAAAAAATATTAAATTAAACTAAACATGATTTTAATACTATTGAACGAGGATAAAAATCATCTTTTAAATTAAAATTAATTATATTTCGTAAATATAAATAACAATAATAATATTGATAGGGGTAAATAAATTGTGATAGTATAATTAAATACTGCAAGGTATGGACTGCTAGGCCCAATAAAAAGATATGTGATACTCAGACCGGAAAGGTTAAGCCTGATGGGCTAGATCAGGCCTAATGAAGGCCCAAAAGCCCTGATTATTAATTAATTTCGTAATTGATTAATAAGGGAAAAATCAGCTATTGAGAAGAGTCCTGATAAGGATATAAATCCTTATAGATTAGCCTCAAGGGGACCTAAAAGGATAAGGAATCAGTTTCCTACTATCTAGGACTCCAAAGTCCATTCTAATTATGAGACTTGCCCACCAGGTCTCCTATACCAAGTCCAATTCTAGGACTCCCAACATCTATATAAGGGGTCTCACCCCACAAATCAGAACTACGTTTTTTGGCTTGATTCTCTAATTCACAGAGATACGTAGGCATCTCGTAAAGGCAGAATTAAGCTATGAAACACGAGAACAGCCATTAAAGGCCTTGAGCTCCTGAATCTTAGCAATAAATACAGCAATTATATATATTAGTTTTTAATCCATAACATTTGGCGCCGTCTGTGGGAAAGCACAACAACAACCATGGCGAGAACACGGAGAACAATTAGAGCTCTGGAGGAAGGAACACCATCAGGGACAACTCAGGTGATTTCGTCAACCGTGGAGATTCCTCCTCACTCCACTTATGCATCTGCTCAAGGGGAAGCCCAGACAGGGGCAACTCAACCTCAACCACAAGGGACAACTCCCCCGACTATTCAAGGGATGCCCCTTCACCCTGAGGTTGGAGGAAGCGGATATGATGGGCGAAGCGAAGCACGAGGGCAGTCGCCCCCTATATACGAGGTTTGGGTCCTATCCCTGAGGATCGGGAATTTTCTGGTCCTTACACTGAGAGAGACTCCGAATCTTCGGATGATGAAGTGGCCCCGAGAAGAAGGCGTCCTGGAAAAGAGCCAATAGCCAATTGAAGGCACGCCCCCAAAGCACCCCAGGGGCGAATCCCCAAGAAGTGCAGGAAAGGATCAGGGCTCATGAGGCTGAAATCCAAAGGCTGAGGCGTGATTTGGAGGCTCACCAGGCCACCAGACCCCAGATACCTCCTAGGGGGAGAAATCCTCCTCCTGTCATAGACCTGGATGGTCCGGTAAGAAGAAGGGTTGTTGTCCCAAGAACTGATCCAAGCAATCTCCTTCCCCTTGGAGATCTTGATGATCCAACTCCACCCTTCACAGAAGAGATAATGAATGCCCATATCTCAAGGAAGTTCAAGATGCCCACTATCAAAGCCTATGATGGCACGGGAGACCCCGCTAATCGTGTTAGGACGTTCTCTAATGCACTGCTGCTGCAACCCGTGAATGATGCTATAAAGTGTCGGGCCTTCCCTCAAACCCTGTCGGGTATGGCTCAAAGATGGTACAGTCGCTTGCCCCCAAACTCTATTGGATCGTTCAGAGAGTTAAGTCAGGCTTTTATTAAGCAGTTCATCAGTGGAAAAGTCCATGAGAAAAGTTCAGCATCTCCTATGAGTATTGTGCAGGAAGCTAAGGAATCCTTGAGAGATTACCTGAATCGTTTTAAAAAGGAGGCTTTAAAAGTCCCAGACCTTGATGATAAGGTAGCTATGATAGCACTGCAACAAGGAACTAGGGATGAGGTTTTTCAAGATGTCCTTGGCCAAACGTCCCCCTGAAAATATGTTGCAGCTCCAAGAGAGGGCAGGGAAGTATATCAAGGTTGAAGAAAGCATGAGGAAGACCGTAGTAAGTAATGAGCCCACTGGAGGCAAGAAGCGGAAAACTGATCTGGAGTATATCGCTAAGGATAAGTATCCTAGAACCGAACAAAACCCTGATTCAACCCCCAAGAAGGGAGGACCTGGGCAAAAGTTCACCGAATACGCTAAGCTGAATGCTCCCAGAAGCCAGATCTTGATGGAGAGCGAGAAAGATCGAGATGTTCGTTGGCCTAAGCCCTTGAAGGTCGATCCGTCCAAGCTAGACAAGAGCAAATATTGTAGATTCCACAAAGATGTTGGCCATGACACCGATGAGTGCAGGCAATTGAAGGATGAAATTGAGGTTTTTGATTCGAAAAGGAAGATTGAACAAGTATACTAGAGAAGGAGGGGATAGAAATAATAATGGAAGGAAGAACTTTGAAGATCGTAGGAGGGACCAAGACGATCAGGGGCTGAATCCCCAACCTAGAGGGCCGGTTATAAATGCAATTTTTGGAGGACCGCGACGCCCTCGAGGACCTGTGATAAACACGATCTTTGGAGGTCCAACTGCTGCTGGATTGTCCAAAAATTCCAGAAAGGCATATACTAGGGAGGTTATGCATATTGTTGGAGAAGCCCCGAAGAGGGCCAGGACAGAAGTAACATTGGCTTTTGATGATTCTGACCTAGAGGGAGTCAAGTTTCCTCATGACGACCCGCTGGTCATAACACCAATATAGGAAACAGCCCGGTCAAGAGGGTCCTTGTTGATAATGGTGCTTCTGTGGATATCCTGCTCCATGACGCCTTTCTAAGGATGGGGTATAACGATTCCCAGTTAACACCAACCGACATGCCGATATATGGATTTGCTGGAGTAGAGTGTCCTGTAGAAGGGATAATCAAGTTGCCAACCACCATAGGTACGGAACCAAGGCAAGCAACGCAGATGCTGGATTTCGTGGTGGTAAAGGCTAGTTCAACTTATAATGCTATCATGGGGGAGAACAGGGATACATGTCTTCAAGGCAGTCCCCTCTTCCTACCATTCAGTCATGAAGTTTCCCACCCGAAACGGGATTGGAGAAGAGAGAGGAGATCAAAAAATGGCTAGAAGCTGTTATGTGGCCTCTTTGAGGGCAGATGGAGTCAGGGGGCAGGTTCTTCCTATTGAAGATATGGATGTTCGAGAAAATGACGAGAATAGAGGAAGGCCAGCAGAAGAATTGGTTTTGGTTCCTTTAGACCCCGAGAATCCAGAGAGGATGACTTTCATTGGAGCCACATTAGAGGAGCCCCTTAGAGGGAAATTAGTGAAATTTTTGCAAGGAAATAGTGATGTGTTTGCATGGTCAGCAGCTGATATGCCAGGCATAGACCCGGAGTTAATTACTCACAAGCTAAATGTAGATCCAAGCCGGAAGACAGTGAAACAAATAAAAGAAATTTTGCCCCGGAAAGGCAAGAGGCTATAAAACAGGAAGTAGAAAAGCTCTTAGAGGCTGGTTTCATTGAGGAGATTCAATTTCCGGAGTGGTTAGCAAACCCTTGTAATGGTGAAGAAGGCTAATGGAAAGTGGAGGATGTGTATAGACTTCACTGATCTGAATGATGCATGCCCCAAAGACTGTTTTCCACTGCCAAGAATTGATACTTTGATTGATGCCACTGCTGGACATGAGATGCTGAGTTTCATGGAGGATTTAGCGGATACAACCAGATCAAAATGCATAAGGATGACATTCCAAAGGTATCATTCATCACTGACTTTGGTGTTTATTGTTATCTTGTTATGGCGTTTGGTCTCAAGAATGCAGGAGCCACCTATCAAAGGCTGGTAAACAAAATTTTTAAAGGATCTCATTGGTAAGACTATGGAAGTCTATGTTGATGACATGTTAGTCAAGAGTCTAGTAAAGACTGATCACATAACCCATTTGAGGGAAGTTTTTGAGGTCCTGAGGTACCACAAGATGATGTTGAATCCTACGAATGTGCTTTCGGAGTAGGATCTGGAAAATTCTTGGGATTGATGGTCTCAAAGAGGGGAATTGAGGCTAACCCCGATAAAATAAAGGCAATCCTGGACATGGAACCCCCAAAAACTGTCAAGGATGTTCAGAAGCTCACAGGAAGGGTTGTTGCGCTAGGACGATTCATCTCCAATGTCAGGAGACAAGTGCTTGTCATTCTTCAAGTCACTAAAGAACATCAAAGACTTTGTATGGGGTGAGGAAAATCAGAAGGCATTTGAAGATTTAAAGAAGTACATGGCCCAAGCCCCGTTGTTGGCCAAGCCAGTTCTGAATGAAGTTTTATTCTTGTACTTGGCTGTTTCAGAAAGCGCCTTGAGCGCGGTGTTGGTTAAGGAGGAACTGAAAGTCCAGAAACCGTATACTATGTCAGCAAAATTTTGCATGGTGCTGAATTGAATTATTCAACTATTGAGAAGTTTGCTCTAGCCTTGGTAATGGCTTCGAGAAAACTGCGTCCATACTTTCAGGCTCATCAGATTGAGGTGCTGACAGATCAGCCACTGAGAAATATCATTCACAGTCCCAAGGCAAGTGGGAGATTGATTAAGTGGGCAATAGAGCTGGGAGAGTTCGATCTCAAGTATAAGCCACGTACGGCAATAAAAGCCCAGGACACTAGCTGACTTCCTGGTGGAATGTACTATACCCAACCAAGAAGTCGGGGGCAGGAAGATGCCGTACCTCAAGACAAGGGAGTCGATAATGGAGGGCAAAGGAGTCTGATAATGGGGCAAAGAGAAGGATGAGAAAGAATATTGGGTTCTCTATTTTGATGGGAGCATCAAAAACAAAATCCAGTGGAGCAGGGTTGGTTTTGCAAAGCCCTGATGGGGTTCTTGATTGAGTATGCTATGAAGCTAGACTTCCCAACCACAAATAATGAGGCAGAGTATGAAGCCCTGATAGCTGGCCTTTGTCTAGCTGGGACACCTTAGAGTCAAAAACTTAAAGGTCCGTGGAGACTCGAAGCTGATCATATCCCAGGTAAAGGAGAATTTGAGGCAAGGATGATACGATGCTAAGTATGTCCGCCTAGTAAGGGCTGTGATGACCCAATTTATGAATGCCATGTTGAACACATTCCAAGGGAAGAAAATGTTAAGGCAGATGCGCTATCAAAGTTTGCTTCATCTAGATAGAAGAAAGTTCAGGAATGTGTACTTCCGTGTTTTAAAGACGCGAAGCATAGATGTTAAGCTTGTGGCTCTCATAGGCCGGGGACGTCATGGATCGATCCCATTAAGGCTCACATTCAAACCGGATGGTTGCCAAGCGATGCAACTGAAGCACGAAAGTTAAACTGTTCGAGCACTAAGATACTCTTTGATAGATGGGATTCTGTATAAAAGATCTTTTTTGGTTCCTTACTTAGGTGTCTCAGGCCCGATGAGGCACGCTTGGCTCTCGAGGAAGTGCATGAAGGTATTTGTGGACAACACTTGGGGGGCAGGGCCTTGGCTCATAAAATAACCCGTTTAGGCTTCTATTGGCCAGAAATGATGGCTGATGCCAAAGAATATGTGAAGAATTGTGATCGCTGTCAGAAGTATGCACCAGTTGTTAGACAACCCCCCGAGATGCTGACCTCTATCAACTCGCCTATTCCCTTGCTATGTGGGGGATAGATATTCTAGGGCCTTTTCCTATGGCCACGGCACAAAGGAAGTTTCTGATTGTAGCCATTGATTATTTCACCAAGTGGATCGAAGCCAAACCTTTGGCCAAATCACAACTAAGCAGGTTGCACAATTCCTGTGGGAAAACATTATGTGCCGATATGGAATTCCCCGTATCCTCGTCACTGACAATGGAACACAATTCAATAACGAGGAATTCAAGAAGTATTGCGAAGAAAATAAAATTGAGTTACGATTTCACCTCTGTGGCTCACCCACAAGCCAATGGGCAAGCGGAAGTAGCAAATCGAATAATCCTGGATGGACTAAAGAAGAGGATCGAGAAGTCAAGAAATGATTGGGTGGATGAGATACTTCCCATATTATGGGCCTATAGGACCACCTGTAGAGTCACGACAGGAGCAACTCCCTTCATGTTGGCATATAGGGGCAGAAGCAGTAGTTCCAGTGGAAATATCACATTCCTCTCCAAGAATCCAGGCTTTAATGCTGAAGAAAATGAGGAAGGGGCAAAGATTAGCCTTGGACTTAATTGATGAGGTACGGGACGAAGCACATGCAAGATAATGGGACTATCAGAAGAAAGCCTCATTTTATTACAACCTAAGGGTTAAGGAAAGGTTCTTCAAGCAAGGAGATTTGGTCCTTAGAAAGGTGGAAGCTTCTGATGTAGGGCAGAAAGGGAAGCTTGCCCAAATTGGGAAGGGCCATACAAAGTTAAGAGTGTTCAGGGTAGAGGAACCTACAAGCTGGAGACTATGGATGGTTTTGAAGTCCCGAGAACTTGGCATGCACAAAACCTGAAGGTTTACTATGTGTAGGGCAGTTGGATACGATTCCTCACTTGTCATGATGAAGAGTAGGTTGAAAAGCACCTTGAAGCTTTGCTTGCTTAGGATTTATATGTCTTATTATGAAGTTTATTAAGACTTGTGTAAGGGATGAATCCCAAACAATTTTTGAAGCTCAGAGAATTTTCGAAATATGTTTGATCTCTATGGCATGGCAAGTAAATTAGATGCATGATATGAAAGCCCTATAAAAAGGCCCAATTCAAAAAAAAAGGTTAAATCTTGTTGGGCCTGGAAGTATGTCAAGCCCAGATAAGGGCCCCAAATATTTAAAGCCCAGCACCCGGGGTCCAAAAACTGGAAGAAAATATATATGAGTATTATCTTCAAAAACCAGAAATAAGTCCCAAATCCAAAAAGGATTTGGATAAATGAAGGCCCAAAAACAAGGCCTAATCCTACTTGAATTAGGAAAAAACCCAGTATAGGGATCAATAAATCAAAGCCCAGGGTCAATACTAAGTGCCCAATTAAAGATCAAAGCCAGAAGGGCCCAAGTTGAAACCCAATACAAGGTTTCATAAATCTAGCCCAGGTTTAGGGCAAAGATCAACCCAATAAGAGGTAAGCCCAGAAAAGGGCCCAATTAGCGTGAAAATTAAGTGGCCCCAAATTAAAGACCACTTTAGGGTGGACAAAGAAAGCCCAGTTAAAAGTAAGGGGCCTAATACAAAAAACCCAGTCAAAAAAGGGGAAGGCCCAAGGTAAAGGCCTGGTTTAGAAAAGGCCCAGGGTCCAAAAATAAAGTACCCATAAAAGAAATTCAGGCCCAAATCTTAGGCTCAAATTTGAGATTGGAAAAAAATCCAGCCCAGACTTAGGGCCCAAATCAAATATATGGAGTCACAGAAAGTAATATATCCCAAATTCCAGACCCAATTCGATCAGGTTTTGTTGTATTCATCGTCGAATTAGTTGAGATCGCAAAGGCTTCGACCAAGGCTAGAAAGGAGGTTAATTCGGTCAAAAATATTTATCAAGACCAAAATGTTCCTGAGGAAATAATCATGCCCAGTTGACAACCCAAGTGTTTGAAAAGCCTTGTATGAATCCCACTTGATTTTTAGGAAAAAAAGGGTGAAAAGAAGCCCAGCTAAATTTTTGGCCCAAATTGAAAGCCCAGAGTTGTGAGGCCCAATTGAAAGGCCTCTGAAGCCAATAAAAAAGAAGCCCAGTTAAAAACAAAAGTTAGCCCAATAAGAAACGAGCCCAGTAAAGGGCCTATATAATTAATGTGGGAGGCCCAGGGATAAGGCCCACTAAATTAAGGCCCAAAGATCAGCCCAGTTTTAAGGGCCCAAATCCATGTGTATATTCCTGACCTGTTCGACCAGAAAACACAAAGAAGTCCTGGTCGAATTGCTTGAGGTCGAAATCCTGTCGATCAGGGTAAATAAAGCCTTAATTCGACCAGGACCAGGACCAATTCGACCAAAAAGTGTGAAAAATTCCTGGTCGAAATCCTCGAGCTCGAAATATCGTCGACCTGGGCATCTAAAAGGGGGCTAATTCGGTCAAAAATGGAATCTGACCGAAACAGAAGTTTCCTACTCGAAAATTCCTGGTGGAAATATTTCAAAAAAAAAAAAACAAAAAGGAAAATCCTCGACCAGGTGGAAATTTTAAAAAAAAAAAAAAAAAAATAAGGAAATTCCTTAAATAATTTCTGAAAATGTTAATATTTTCAGAAATAAGGAATAAATCCAGAAAATTAAAGGATAAATCCCAGAAATTAGGGAAAAAATCTAGAAAAATAAGAAATTCCTTAAATATTTTCTGAAAAGTGTTAATATTTTCAGAAATAAGGAATAAATCCATAAAATTAAAGGATAAATCCCAAAAATTAGGGAAAAATCCAGAAAAATAAGGAAATTCCTTAAATATTTTCTGAAAAGTGTTAATATTTTCAGAAATAAGGAATAAATCCAAAACATTAAAGGATAAATCCCAGAAATTAGGGAAAAAATCCAGAAAATAAGGAAATTCCTTAAATAACTTCTGAAAAATGTTAATATTTTCAGAAATAAGGAATAAATCCAGAAAATTAAAGGATAAATTCCAGAAATTAGGGAAAAAATTCAGAAATAAGGAAATTCCTTAAATATTTTCTGAAAAATGTTAATATTTTCAGAAATAAGGAATAAATCCAGAAAATTAAAGGATAATTCCAGAAATTAGGGAAAAAATTCAGAAATAAGGAATTCCTTAAATATTTTCTGAAAAGTGTTAATATTTTCAGAAATAATGAATAATCCAGAAAAATTTAAGGATAAATCCCAGAAATTAAGGGAAAAACTCCAGAAAATAAGGAATAAATCCAGAAAATTTAAGGACAAATCCCAGAAATTAAGGGAAAAATCCAGAAATAAGGATAAATTCCAGAAAATTAGGGAAAATCCCAGAAAATTAGGGAAAAATTCCTGGAAATTAAGATGATTTCTGAATAAAAGGAAAATTCATTGTAAATGTGTAGGTCGCTCCACACTTTACGCAAAAACAAAACCCTGTAAGGGAACGAGTAGATTTAACTCTGCGAAACCTAATCAATGTTTCCCAAAAGTTGGGGGGCAAATGATAGGGGTAAATAAATTGTGATATAGTATAATTAAATACTGCAAGGTATGGGCTGCTAGGCCCAATAAAAAGATATGTGATACTCAGACCGGAAAGGTTAAGCCTGATGGGCTAGATCAGGCCTAATGAAGGCCCAAAAGCCCTGATTATTAATTAATTTCGTAATTGATTAATAAGGGAAAAATCAGCTATTGAGAAGAGGTCCTGATAAGGATATAAATCCTTATAGATTAGCCTCAAGGGGACCTAAAAGGATAAGGAATCAGTTTCCTACTATCTAGGACTCCAAAGTTCATTCTAATTATGAGACTTGCCCACCAGGTCTCCTATACCAAGTCCAATTCAAGGACTCCCAACATCTATATAAGGGGTCTCACCCACAAATCAGAACTACATTTTTTGGCTTGATTCTCTAATTCACAGAGATACGTAGGCATCTCGTAAAGGCAGAATTAAGCTACGAAACACGAGAACAGCCATTAAGGCCTTGAGCTCCTGAATCTTAGCAATAAATACAGCAATTATATTATTAGTTTTTAATCCATAACATTTTTATAAAATTATGGACCAGATTCGTGGTCAGGCCATATAATGGTCAAGTTAGGCCAATGTGTGCCTTGGATCTAGTAGTTAGAGCAATGCTGTGTGCCTTGCTCGGGGTTAGTGCGTGACTGATCAGCAGCTAACCTTGGTTTTTAATTAAAAGTATAATATCCAATTCTAAATCATAAGCCATGTTCAATTGATATCATAATCATGTTCACCTGATGATCATTATTCTCAGTTTTGTCATTATGACTTGCTGAGCTAGTTAGCTCATCTGTGCGATGTTGTTTATGTTCTTTCCAGCTAAAAAGGAACCAGTTGGTAACGAGGATCCCCAGTCCAGCGCGAGAGCTAGGGGTTTAGGTTGAGAGAGCTGAGCTAGTAGGCTTCTTTTGGAATAATTTAAGTCTGTAAAAGTTTGTAATAATGTTTAATACTCAGTTTGAGTTTGAATGGCTGGGATTTGAACGATATGTAATATAAGTAGATGTGTGGCTTGTGTGCATACTTTAACCTGTTGCGATCCGTGGTAGTTGGTAAATAGGGTCACTACATATTATTGTTATCTTTATTATTATTATAAGCAGGTTATAAATAAGGTGTGTGTGTGTGGACCACAACTTCTGACCCGGGTTTGGAGGGCGCCACAAAAAAGGTTAATACATTGATCAGGCCTGATGGACCAGATCAGGCCTGATGGAACAAAGAAGGCCCAAAACCCTGATATTATTAATTTCGTAATTAATTAATAAGGGAGAAAAATAGCTATTAAGATAAGTCCTAGTGGGGATAAAAATCCTTGTAGATTTGCCTCCAAGGGACCTGATGGGATAAGGAATCAGCTTCCTACTCCCTAGGACTCCAAAGTCCATTCTAATTCAGAGACTTGCCCACCAAGTCTCATAACCCAAGTCCAATTCAAGGACTGCCACATCTATATAAGGGACCTCACCCCACAAATCAGAACTACGTTTTTTGACTTGATCCTTGGCAATCAGCAAGGTACGTAGGCATCTTGTTAAGGCAGATTGAGTCACGAAATACAAGAGCAGTCAAATCGAGCCTCAAAGCTCACATTCCTTAGTAATAAATACATCAATTATACATCTTAGTTCTTGATCCATAACAAAGACTAATCCTTGTAACCTTTGAACCTTTGGTCTTTAATTTTCTGAATCTTTCCTTGATTGAAATCCAATCATCATGTTTACCTTGTTATACCTTCAGGGTATTATTTATTTCCTTATGCTTCAAGATAAATGGTGTTTATAGTTCAGTTTATTGATTTACATTGTTATCATATTATTATTCAAGAATTGGATTGTTTTTAAATATGGACCAGATTCGTGGTCGGACCAGATTTGTGGTCATAATAGGCCAATGTGTGCCTTGGATATAGTATATAGAGCAAATATAGGAGCCTTGCTCGGGGTTAGTACGTGACTGATCAGCAGCCTAACCTGATTTTTTAAATAAAAGTGAATATCTAATTTTAATTATTGCTTACCAGGAAACTTGATTCATTATATCATTTCAGTTGTTCATTGTTCAATCTCAGTGTTGTCATTATGACTTGCTGAGCTAGTAGCTCACTCTTGTAAATCTGTTTATATTCTTTTACAGTGAAAAAGGAAATTGGTGGTGGCGAGGATCCCCAGACCAGTGTACGAGCTAGATTTTCAGGTTGAAATAGAATAAGCTAGTAGATGATGTTTGGCTTAGTTGTGTTGATAATTTGTAATAAAGTTAACTTCGTTGTAAGATAAATAAACTGGGATTTTGTACGTTGTAATATAAATAAGGTTGTGGCTTGTGGGCATACTTTAAACTGCTTTTATCCGTGGAATATGGTAAGTAGGGTCATTGCATATATATTATTATTTTCATAAACAGGCTTAAATATGTTGTGTGTGTGTGTGTGTGCGTGTGTGTGTTGTGGACTCCAAATTTCTGACTCGACTTTGGAGGGCGTCACATTAACCTTCCGGAAAAAGTTTTCATTTTTATTTTTCTTGCTGGTTTGAGATGGCTTTCCACGAGCTTTCATCCTAGATACATTCCTAACACCAATTTAGCACAAAAGCAATGCTAAATCTCCTTGATCCCTTATTTATGCCTAAAATACAAAATACTACAAAAACACATCAAAAACACAAACAACTTGAGTACAAAACACCAATTCATGCCTTTATAGGACGTTCTAAGTGGGCATAAATGCCACTTAACATTGCTCAAATTTAAATGATTCAACCTTAGCTGTACCATCCATATTCTTTATAGTAGCAATAGTTTTTTGACCTTGATCTTTATATATTTTAGCATTGCACCTTTTTAAATGAGCAACCAAATGACTAGTACCTAAATTACTATCCCCAACAAAGGCTTCTTGCAGTGATTACACAAAGCTTTCACATTTCTAGCAGAGTCTTTAAATTTGGTGAAGTCATTCCATACCTTACATGTTAATTTCCTCCTTTTTGTATCATGTGGGGGATCTAAATCCACAACATCAGGCTTCTGAGGCGAATTATCAGTCACCTTGTTAGCATCCGAATTTTTGGCTAAATTTTCATCAATTGTATCTTGAAAAATTAAACACGAATCAACAATTGTAGTGTAGTTATTGTGTAAACAATTCAAAAAAAAGGTAGAAAAACAATAAGAAATAAAAATAATAAGAGCAATAAGAAAACATACCATATCTGAATAAGCTCAGAAGAAATTTAGAAGAAATCGGAGACTTATATAGTTATATATCAATAGAATCATGTGGAAAGAGTGGTAATTATAAGCTATTAGTCTGTTATTCGTGGTCATCTTGATCTATCTATGGATAATCTAGAACATCGTGGTGGCGGGGAGTTGGGACTTAGTTTGGCGGGTGTGTAAGTGTTCTCAAAATAATTGGTATTTGGTAGGAGTAGGTCTAAGACTCAATAATTATTTAAAGATTATGAGGATTTTTGAATTATATAATAATTTATGAGATAAAATGTTTATTTTATTTATTAACTAGGCAATTTAATTGCACAAATAATTTTGTAAATTTTTATTTAAATTATCAAAAGTTACGAAAATTTAGAAAAATTAAAATACTCATAAAATGAAGTGTATAATATGCGTAAAATCAATAAATCATCTAATGAAATAAAAAAATTCTCTCGAAATGGAGCAAACTAATTATTCAACTTATCACATGAGGAACATCGAAAATGAACGAACAAAAAAAATATTTGTAAAATAAAGTGTATAAAGTTAAAAATGTGAGCAAAAACCTGATATATCTTTATTGTCGAGAGAATAACATTAAAAAAAAAGAACAAACGAACGAAGAAAAATATGAATGAAGTGATATATGTTTAGATAAATGTGCAAGTCATTTAAAGACTTGTGTCATCGAATTTCAGTTTATTTATTTTTGCATATTGAAACGAGTCCATCCAAAATATGAATTTTAAAATGTAGCACCGATATGGTTACGTCACAAAAATTTGCACATAGATTCATTTTTGTGGATTCATGTAGGAAAATTAAGCTATTAGTAAATTCAATAAAAATTTTGGTTAAATGCAGATATATTCCGAAAGTTGAATAATTAGATTGTTATAAAACAATTTCAAAAATAATATGTACACATTTGAATATTTTATGTATCAGGTTCAATATACAAATTGCAAGGAAGAAATATTAAGAAATTTAAATTCAATGAAAATTTTGTATTTAGAAACCTAAAATATTTAAATATATTGATTCTGTTATATATATATAACTATATATATAATTATATATATATAATATAAGTCGGATCGGATTTTTAACAGATCGGATTACGTAAAATCCATATCCGCTTTTTACTGGATCGGATTCTTATCGGATCGAATCCTTATCGGATCGGATTTTTAGCGGATCATATATTTTTTTTATACAATCCATATCCATTTATAAAGTCCCGGATCGAATCGGACCGGACCGTATCTCCGCTCCATTGACAAGCCTAGTTTGTAGTTTATATTTTAATATTTGTTTGTATTTGAGAACATATATATATATATATATATATAGTTTACAAATGACATTTATATCCTTTAATTTTATTTAAATAAATTCAAAGTACATAATTAGCGTAAAATACAACATATTAACAATTAGCTCGAGTTTATATTTTTAAGTAATTTGATATTTTTAATATCATATACACCCGCCCATAATCTTAATTTATAATTTTATACTAGCTAGAACTTTTGATATATTATTATAAAACGGTCCGTTTTTGGTTTAACTAATCTTAAAATATTACAAACCACAACCAAACCATTTATCCATAAAGGATCCGGTTACACGAACCATCAGCAACCGTTTTGACAGTTTCAATTTTTTTTTAGTTGAATTATCTCAGTACGAATTCACAATTTGACGAATTTTTTAAACAACCCAAAACCTATTTAATAGAGGTTACCGAACGTCGCATAATTTTTTTTATAAAAAGTGCTCCGTTAACACATTTAAAAAATAGATTAAAAAATAAAATAAAAAGATATTCTCCATCCACCCTTGGCCGATTCGCCGCGTCCAAATATATCATGAGTAACTTTCTCCCTAAAACGTCTATGTTCACGCTCGTTTCTACATTTCATTTTCAATTTGACATTACTTTTTCTTAATAATAACAAAAGAATATTTAAATAAAGCATCACAGCGTATTTGTGCATAAATTTATAGTTTTCGAAAATAAAGGTGAGTAAAAAGAACTAGTATAAATAAGAGCAAGTATAGCCCCTGAGCCCCATCTCAAAGTTGAATTGAAGAGTAAAACAAAATGGAGAAAGAGATGAAGCAACAAGCAGCAAACGCTACTTTTTCAACAAGTTCAAAAATAGGTTTGAATTCACCTATTCCTTGGTTATTTGGTAGCTTGGCGTTAATGCTAGGGTTAATCCTCGTAACCCTAATCATCCTTATTTATTCTTATCGCCGCCGCAACCCACCATCGTTCACCGGAGTGAAGCCACCGTTGAAGTCTAGTACATCAGAGGTGCAGCCGGATTTTGTCCCCGTCGTCGTGATTATGGCCGGAGAGGATAGCCCCACGTACGTGGCAACGCCCATAACATCAAATGATCATTACTGTAGTAATGAAGGGTGATTAGTTGTATCGGTATGGAACTAGATGGAAGAATACATGTATGTATTCTCTTTTATTTTGTCTCTGCTTCAGATTTTTCGACGATTATGTGTACCATTAATGAGTTTCAATATATGCCTATTTTGCTAGATTAATATATGGCTTTTTTGTTATCAACATTGTGCATATATCACAAATGCATGTAATCTAGTTAGATTTTCCAGCTAATGCCGATATTATTAATTTTGTTTTATCTGATATATATAAATCTTCCGAAGAAATCTAAAATATTGTACGGCCACATTTCATTTTAGCCAAGGAAATGGTAATTAAACGGCTTGGCAAATCATAGTAGCACCTTATGAGTCGTAAAATATGTACATTTTTTTTAAAACTACAACCTAATTCATATATTAAGGGATTTATCGTTAATGAAATATTTTCGTCCTATAATATTTGACTTTTCAGATCAAATTGAAGCCAAAAAATTATATTATTAAGAAGTAAATACGATGTCTTCCAAATATAAATATTACAAATTTAAATATTATTAAAAATAATAATTTTCAGATAAAAATTTGTAAATTTGATCATCAAAATGTTTTGAGTAAAAGTATGCATATGCTGATTAAAAGAAAGATGCATATTATGCGGAGAACATAAATTGTAATGATGAGCTCACGGAGAGCAGAATGTCCTCTTTCTAAAAAGGAGACTCGACTCGACTCTTGCCAACCACAGTGGGTGACAGTGATTAACTGATACAAATAAAGATGCCTTATTAAAATTTTAATAAAGAATTCTTCGCACATTGCGTTACGAATATCCTGTCCAATCATGCTTTTTTTTTAATTTCCTTTCTCTAATCATGGTTATTATTTCATTTTTATTTTGATAATAATTAACAGAGTATCATTTTGCAACTTATTATAAACATAGAAGAAATATCTAAAATTCATATTTAATTATATTATTAGTTATTCTGCATAAAAATTAACATTTCGAATTGAAACACAATATCTTGTCATCTTAGTTATTTTAAATATAAATTTTAAGACATTAACAATATCAAAATTACATTATATTTTAAATACATGCACTTGTTTTGATTTCAAATATATACTGAAAATAGAAGTTAAAATATTTAAAATGTTAGTAATACAAAGTCAAGGGGGACTAGGATTATATTATAAACTTATTGGGGCTGCAGTGATTTTTTTTCGGCGCGATTCAATGAAAATTTATTTGAGTAAGCTAGCATATACATGTAAAGCGAAAATCACATAGTTCAACTATACTGCTAATTTGAAATCCAACATATGCAAAAATAAGTAATAAAAATACTAGTTCATAATGACAAATAAAAGAAGTTTTACTCACATCATTTGAGTTGTGCTCGACGATTTTTTTTAGCGATAAAATTCATCTGGATCAATTTCTTCAGCATACTCTCTCTCAATGTTGATAAGTATAGTGTCTCTCAAATACTTTTTCCTCATTTTATTTCGAAGATCGGTCTTAGCTAATTTCATGATCGAAAAAACCATTTTTGTAGTTGTTGTAGAAACATGAAGTGTCAAAATAAGACAAATCTACCTATAAATCAAATTGTACAGTGTTGTCTTTCCCGTATCAACTAGTTGTAGACATCAATCAGAAAGAGTAGATAAATCCTGAAATTTAGCATGATTAACCACATCAATCTTATAATGATCAAGTTGAAGTTTAAGATGGTACAACTCTTGTTGTCCCAAATCAGCATGATAAAAGGTAGTAGCAAGTGCACAAATATGCTCAATGTCAACCAAGATGAAATTGTTCTTCGATTCCAATGATGTGCTTAATCTCAAAAGTTGCACAGCTTCATCATTGAACCTATAATGTAACTCTTCTAACTGAAAATCAATTGCAGAATGAAATATATCATAATGATAATGATGCTCAATTGATTTATCATTTATTTATCGCACAGAACGGATACCATCCATATAACGAGCATTCATATCTTGTACATTAATTTTATGCTTTACACACACTGACGTAACATAATCCAGAAGAACGTCAAAACTCTCATCTCTCAGAGATTGTAGCAATTCTTTTGTTGTTGCAACTAAATCCATGGCATTTAAGATTTCAATTGATTTACTTTATAAGGCCCTGTTAGGAATATGTTGTGAACTTGATGATAAGTTAAATAAAACACCTTAGTAGATTTAACTTAGTGTTTTTATAGCTCTCAACGGATGTTCTAATATAGTCCCGACGGATGATCTTTATAGTCCCGACGGATGACAACTGAACATCCATCGAGAGTGTAGCTTATGTAACAATAAGTATTGCAACACATTTCTGCAAACAATTATGTTTTTAGTCTAGTAGATTCTATAGGATTCTTTAAGTCATGTTGACTACTAGATAGATATACAGACTAGGTTGGCTGATTGTGAATATGAGATGTCTTGTAATTCTGTATAAGTGAAATGGAGTCAAGTGACAGAAAGGCTACCAACGGATGATCTATAAAGACTACCGACGGATAATCAACAAGGTCTCGACGGATGATCAACAGAATTCCGAGGATGATAATATTCAAATTAGCAGTTGACAGTGACAACACAGTCACATGCGTCGGGTGTTTACAAATGGTGGCAGCCTAATTACAGGTTTTAGAGAACAAAGAAGTATTACCATTTCCATGCAATTATGAAGATATTCAAAGATGCTGGAAAAGAGTAGTGAAACAGCATGGAGATTGACTAGATATAGTTTATCTTATTATCTTGTCTTACTGTCATGTAACTTGGTAATATATAAACCAAGTGTAGCAAGTAGAACCAATAACCAAGTAAGCGTTATTTTCAGAGAGATAAATAAAGTTGTATATATTTAGAATTTCTCTGTAAGGTTGTAAGTTCACTTTTAAGCACCTGTGTGCTATTCAAGCATCACAGAGTTCTCATACTAATATATATCTCTGGTGAATAATTTTAAATCCACCAGAAAGTTTTAAAACTTTGTGTTTTATTACTTTGTGTTTTGATTTCAATTCAAGTTTCATTCCGCACTTCATGCAAAATCAAACACTGGTATATATATTAAGTAAGAACAGTCTTAAAATTCAAAAAGGAGCCAAAATTACATTCAACCCCCCTTCTGTAATTCTTGTTGCATTGTTTAGGAATAACAATTGGTATCAGAGCAAGCTCTTGAAGTACAAAGATTGTAAAGATCACAACAATCAACAAGATGGACAAAAAGGATGTTGGAGTAAAAATTCCATTTATGGACAAAGACAACTATCACCATTGGAAGGTGAAGATGCACCTACATCTTCTCTCTCAAGATGAAGCTTATGTGGACTGCATTGAAAGAGGTCCTCATGTCCCTATGAGAGCTGCCACAGGGAATGAACCATCAGTTCCAAAGCCTAGACATGAATGGTCTGATCCAGACATTGAGCAAGTCAGGAAAGATAAAAAGGCCATGAATATACTATTTAATGGTGTTGATGGTGATATGTTTGACAACATCAAAAACTGTAAAACAGCTAAAGAGGTTTGGGACACAATTCAAATTATTTATGATGGCACTGAGCAAGTCAGGGAGAACAAGATGCAACTCTTGATTCATCAATATGAGCATTTTTACTATAAAGAAAGTGAGTCACTCACTGACATTTTCACTAGATTTCAAAAACTACTGAATGTTCTCAAGTTGCATGGAAGGTTCTACCAAACCAAAGACTCAAACCTCAAGTTCCTTAGATCTCTGCCCAAGGAATGGAAGCCAATGACAGTCTCATTAAGAAATTCTCAAGATTACAAGGAGTTCACCTTGGAGAGACTGTATGGTATCCTGAAAATATATGAGCTTGAAATAGAGTAAGATGAAAGGATAGAGAAAGGAAGAAAGAAAGAAAGGAGGATCCATTGCACTTGTTGCTGAGTAAGAGAAGGAAAAGGAGATGAAGGTTGAAGCTGTGGAATCTGCATCAAACTCAATGCTTTGTGAGAGCAAGGGTAAAGGGCTGGTAGCTAAAAATGAAGAACAGTTGAGCCAAGATGACATGGATGATACAGATGAGCATCTAGCATTCTTATCCAAGAAATTTGCCAAGCTCAAATTTAAGAAGAATTTTGGAGCAGCTAAGCCAAACAGAAATATGGTTGATAAGTCTAAATTCAAGTGTTTCAAATGTAGCTTAGTAGGTCATTTTGCTAGTGAGTAGAAAATCTGATTCTAGCAAGAAAAAGTTTGAGCCTTTTGATTATAAGCAGAAATACTTTGAGTTGCTCAAGCAAAAGGAAAGAGTTTTCATTACACAAGAAAATGACTGGGCTGCAGATGGATTGGATGAAGATGAAGAAATAAGCTATGTCAACCTAGACCTAATGGCCAAATCAAATGAAAAATAGACCAGTTCATCAAGCAATCAGGTAATCACAACTAACCTAGCACATTTATCTAAAGTTGAGTGTAATGATGCAATAAATGGCATGTCTACTGAACTATATCACCTGCGTGTTACTCTTAAGTCTCTCACCAAAGAAAACAGTAAAATTAAGGAGAACAGTGTATTTTTAAGTGAGAGGAATAATGTGCTAGAGACTCAATTCATTGAGTTTGAAAAATTGAAATTAGAATGCAAGGTTTCTAAGGATGAACTAATAAAATCCTTAAAGAAAGAGGAGATTTTAAGAAAGCAACTTGAACGAGAACATGAAATGATTAAGGCATGGAAATCATCTAGAGATGTCCATGCTCAAACCACTAAAGTTCAAAGTATACAGTCTTTTTGTGATGCAGCCTTGAAAAAGAATAAAGAGAAGCTTGATTCCAACTTGGTTGAAGGACTTTCAACAGATGTGGACTCGACGGATGATGAAAATTATTCATCGAATAATCAAAAGGATTATCCGTCGTAAGACAATGAGCCACATCTGTCGAATGTCAGTAAGCCAGTTAGCAAAGCTAAGCTAGCTAAGTTGAGTGATAAATATAGATCAGTTTCTAAAAAATTTGTTCCAGGAGAATCAAGTCAAGTAAGGAAAGAAAAGAGAGTTAATGTTGGGCATCTGTCTATCAAGCAATTGAATGACATATTAGAAAAGATTGAGGTTAAAACAGAATCAAAAAGGAAAAATAATAGAAATGGGAAGGTAGGGATTAACAAACATAACAACTACACACCTGATAAATATGCTCCAAGAAAAATATGTGTTAAGTGTGGTAGTGTTAATCATTTGTCTGTTAATTACAAACTTGATATGCATACTCCCATATCTGCACCTTCTTCTTTTCCCAACATGACTGCCATGTCTGCAATGCCTATGAATGTTTTGCCTACACAAAATATGAATGCACAATTTTCTAATATGCTATTTGTACCTAATCCTTATTATGCTGCATTTAGTACGCCTCAAATGCCATTTAGCATGCCTTACTGGAATAACATGTTTGCAAACAACATGCATTTTCTTGTAACCAAAATGTACATGATAATTGTGCTTCAATGAACAGTTTCAAAGGTCCAACTCAAATGACAAAGGATGAATCTGAAATACCTAAGTCAAATAAGGTCAAACCTAAGAAACCAAAGACAAAGGCTAACAAGGCAGGACCCAAGGAAACTTGGGTACCAAAATCAACTTGATTTAATTTTAATGTGTGCAGGAAAACAGAAAGAATCTTTGGTATCTAAATAGTGGTTGCTGAAGGCACATGACTGGACTAACTACCCTGCTCACTGAGCTCAAGAAAAGAGCTGGCCCAAGTATCACCTTTGGAGATGACAACAAGGGTTATACTGTGGGATATGGCTTGATTTCAAAGGATAATGTCATCATTGAAGATCTTGCCCTAGTGGATGGACTCAAGCACAATATGTTGAGTATCAGCCAGCTTTGTGATAAGGGAAACTCAGTCACTTTCAATTCTGAAGGCTGTGTTGTGACCAACAAGAAGAGCAACAAAGTGGTTCTCACTGGAGTGAGAAAAAGAAATGTGTACCTAGCTGATTTTAACTCATCAAATTCAGAATCAGTAACTTGTCTTCTCAGTAAAGCAAGTCAAGATGAAAGTTGGCTATAGCACAAGAAGCTGTGCCATCTAAACTTCAAGACCATGAATGAGCTAGTTAAGAAAGATTTGGTTAGAGGTATTCCTCAAGTGGAGTTTTCAAAGGATGGATTGTGTGATGCCTGCCAAAAGGGAAAGCAGATTAAAGCATCATTCAAGAAAAAGCTTGATTCAACATTGGAAGAACCTTTGCAACTGTTACACATGGATTTGTTTGGACCAGTCAATGTGTTGTCCATCTCTAGGAAAAGATATTTCCTAGTAATTGTAGATGATTTCTCAAAGTTCTCTTGGACATATTTTCTAAAATCAAAATATGAAGCAAGTGAAATCATCATCAATCACATAAGGCAAGTCAAAAATAATCCTAACCTCAAAGTAAGAAGAATCAGGAGTGACAATGGAACCGAGTTCAAGAATTATGTGATGAGATTATTTTGTGAAGAGAATGGGATCATGCATGAGTTTTTTGCAGCTAGAACTCCACAACAGAATGGAGTGGTGGAAAGGAGAAATAGATCTCTTATTAAAGCTGCAAGAACAATGCTAGAAGAATCAATGTTACCAACATATTTTTGGGCTAAAGCTGTGAATACTGCATGCTACACTCAGAATATTTCTTTCGTTAATGAAGCCAAATGCATGACACCGTAACAATTGTTCAAGAATAGGAAGCCAACTCTAAATTTCTTACATGTCTTTGGCTGTAAATGTTATATCTTAAGGAATCAAACTGATCAACATGGAAAGTTTGATGCCAAAGCAGATAAAGGAATTTTTATTGGATATGTTGTTGGAAAAACATACAGAGTCTACAATCTGAGAACCAACATTGTTATGGAATCGGTAAATATTGTGTTTGATGATAAAAAGATTGAAGGACTGCAAGATGGAGATTTCCATGAGAGCCTCAAATTCGATAATGTGGAGATGATTTATGAAGATAGTGATCAAGAACCAATATCCAAGGTCAATGCAAAAAAATCTACAACTAATAAAACACATAATTCAACATCCGTCGAAAGACCTAGTGCATCATCCGCCGAGAGACAATCTGTATCATCTGTCGACAGGCAACGAACATCATCCGTCGACAGGCAAAGAACATCATCCGTCGACAGGAAAAGATCAACATAAGTTGATCCCTCAACAGGACTTGGAAGTTAAATAAGATCACAGTCAGAAAGAACCCCATCTTCAAGTCAAAGATCCATAAACTCAGGGGGAGTTTCTGATAATCAAAACTTTACTAATCATCAAGACAACAATGAGGCTTCTTCATCTAGAGCTAATCTAGAGTTCAAACAAGGAAAGCAACTCAAGAAGAATGTTTGTATTGCATCTTTCTTTCTAAGGAACAATCAAAGAAGGTAAAAGAAGCTATATTGGATCCTGATTGGGTTTTAGCTATGCAGGAAGAGTTAAACCAATTTGAAAGGGATAAGGTATGGAAGTGGTACCTAAGCCTAAAGGAAAGAATCCAATTGACACCAAATGGGTATTCAGAAACAAGATGGATGAAAATGGAATAGTTGTCAGTAACAAAGCCAGATTGGTTGCTAAGGGCTACTGTCAATATAACAACCCGTGTATTTTTTTAAAATTATTTAAATATGTGATTATTATGGAAATTGTTAAATAAAATATGTGTATTGGTTTTGACCACTATGTGTTGTTTGATTATTACCTATGTGTGATTTATGATGTATCGGGTTGTCCGCGTGATTAATTAAGGAATTGTATTGAATTGTTTCACTTTTAAAATGGATTTAATACAAATTTATTTGTATAAATATTTAAAGTGTCTCTAAAATTGTTTTTATGATTTTATAATTACAATAATTATTTTTAGGATTTTATAAAATTGAGAAATCAATATTTTATTGATTATTTATCTTCAAATGATTTTCTGATTACTTTTATTTGTAAAATCCATAGTTAATTCCAGAATTCTTCAAAAATTATGAAACTCGTATTTATTTATGTTTGGAATATTTCGAGAATTTTAAAATTATTTTAGAAATTTTCGAGATTAGTTTCACTCGCGCGTTGACTCGTTTAATTGCTAAAATCGGGTATAAGTTGCGTTTCAGAAATTATTTTAAAATTATGAAATTTATGTTTTTAATAACTTCGGGATAATTATAACATTTTATAACTATTTTTGTGATTTTCTGAAATTGTTCTAAGTGCAGCTCGGTTCGTTAATTATGAAATACGGATATGTTGCGCGTTTTAAAGATGTGTTAAAAATTTTGAGATTTATATTCTATTACTCTCGGGGTATTTATATAAATTTTAAAAATCATTATGGGTCTATTTCGATAAGTTATTGGTTACCGCAGTACCCGTTATAAGATTAAACAGATCAGAAACTCGATGCGGTCCGGATAAAAACTGACACGTGTTTATTAAAAGACACGCGGCAGCATAAAGAAAGCAGGGGGTGACTCCTGTTTTTGCTAATAAACATCAATCTCTCTTCTTTATTCCTCTCATGTCTTCCCTCTCTCTTCTTATTCCTTTCTAATTCTCCCTCTCTCTTTCTTGTACTAGCGGCGCTGTACTTTCTTTTCCGGCGACCTTCGCCTCTGTTTCTTGGTCTCGTTGCCGGAGGTAGTCCGGTGGGTTCTGCCGCCTTGGTATCGGCCTGGTTAGTGGTTCCGCTATATATACACACACGTGTGTGTATATCGCAGTGGAGGGTATGGTTGTTGTTCGATTATTGTGTTCTGTAATTGTGCCCTTGTATCTATCTCCGGTTGGCCTTGCTTTTCGGCCGGCTCTTTTACTTCCGGCTTGTTGCTTTGCTTTTGTGGTTGTTTCTCTGGTCTGTTGTGCGGTTATGTTTTGTTCCTGTTGGGCCCTGTCCTGTTGGGTCGATTCTGCATTGGATTGGACTTTTGCAGAATTGTTGTAAACTTAAATTCCCTTTTCTTGCAGGAATTTATTGATTACATTCGTGATATAAAATTGTTCGTATCAAAATTTATTTTTATAACTAATAGATAGAATTTTGCGTTGGAAACTCGAGAATTTATCGGGTACCCGCGGAATTTTGTCGCCGTCCGCGATGACTTTTACGAGTGGACGGTGGACCGTGATGATTAATATCTGAGTCCTAATATTTTAAAAAAATAAATAAATAAAAATAAAATACGAGTAATAATAATAATTAGTTGGGTTGAATCGATGGTTGAGAATTGTGAAATTGGAATGTAATTGGATAATTGTTGCAATTGTTTTGAACTTTGTGATTTGACGTCGATTGATGTTTCGACGGGTAGTCCGATAAACAAAGGAGACGTTGCCCGATTTCTGAGAAATTGAACTACGAAAATACGGGAGTGTATCCGATGAATATCAGGACGTCGAAAAACTATATATATATATGTCTGTGTGTTTTATACGAAACTTGGTTGTACGATGTGATACAATATTTTTCCAAATCGATAACCCTGATTCCATAAAATAAAAATTATATGTATTTTCCGAAAACGAACACCGAACTGATCTTCGAGATTGTGAACCCTATTTGTTGCATCTGTTATTATAATATTCATAATTACGAGTCAAGTTTGAATATCATTGGGTAAGAATTAGTATCGAGGATATGTCAAGCATACCTAGACATCTAATGTAGGGTATTTCGACCCTGTAGGTTATAATCGAGAACCCGAAAGTGGACGATGGACTAGAGATGACCTTGTAGTCAATTGACAAGCTCAGTAGAGTTTCAACAGAAAAATCTGAGCGTCAAATTCGAATCTAATGTGGTTTAGTGGTTGAACGTTAAAGCCTGAGCGGCAGAGTCGGCTTAGAGTTGATCAGTAATAGTTGTAAAGCCCTGTAAGGCAAGTACTTCTGAACTTTGCTTCAAGATATATATTACCAATGTTTTCAAACTGTTTTATAACATGTCGCTATTATACAAAATAACTCCTGTTTTATATTGTAAGAGCTTCAAACCATTTAACCTCGAACCCTGATTTTCTTGATCTTGAGCCGCAAGCCTTATTCTTTGTAAACCATCCTTTGTGGATCCTCAGATACCAAATCACACAATTATGATACTACTCCCCAAAGGTATAACTACCGAACACCAAACACTTAAACAAAAATTGTTTGAAAACACAGAAACTTATATACTGCAACCATTCTTTAAAACCTCAAAGAACTATACCTTGAAAAAAAAAACATTATCTGTCTAATACCTGATCCTTTTACAGATTAAAAACTGTTTCTCGTATATACCTTGATATACCCTTATGACACTCATGAAACGCATTACGCTTTTGTACAAATGCTTTATCAATGTGGAATTATGATCTTGCTTATTGAATTACATCGTTTATTATACTGAATTGTTTTAGAATGGGATAGTTTTCTTATATGGACCAGATTCGTGGTCAGACCAGATTCGTGGTCGAATTAGGCCAATGTGTGCCTTGGATCCAGTAATTAGAGCAGTGCTGTGTGCTTTGCTCGGGGTTAGTGCGTGACTGATCAGCAGCCTAACCTTGGTTTTATAACTTAAAATGAATATCCCAATTCTAATGATTAATTAAAAAGAAACTTGATTCATCTGAATCATCTCACTTGATCATTGTTTAACCTCAGTTATTGTTATTATGACTTGCTGAGCTAGTTAGCTCACCCTTGCGATTCTTTTACATATTTTACAGTTGGAAAGAATATGGATAATAGTGAAGTTCCTCAGTCCAAAGTGCGGGCTAAGGTTCCAGTGGAGTTGGATCGAGCTAGCAGAAGCTTCATGCGGTAGGGAGATAGTCAGATTGTAAAAATGATTTTATTGTCAGTTGTAAGTTAAATTAGTTGGAATTTGGTACGTTGTAATAAAGGTTAAGATTGTGGCTTGTTTTTATACTTTAACCTGTTGCGATCCGTGGTTATGTGAAACAGGGTCATTGCAAATAATATTTCCTATACAAGTTTATATATTGTATATGTGTTGTGGACCCCAAACTTCTGACCCGGGTTTGGAGGGCGCCACAGGTTGGTATCAGAGCTACAGGTTATAAGTCACTGAAACAAGCCTAGATTGTCGGGATTGGGTAGAGGGTTAGGATTATGAATAGGAGAAAGAAAGATAAGACATTGTGAGGTTGAGTGCGATTGTATAATAGGTCTCCGATGCGGTTCGTGTTGCGATTCAGGATTCTTAACTTGCGAGGTGATTTCCAGATAACGGCAATGGTTGATCCTGATTTCCCGGTATCATCTGATCGTTTGAAGCTTTCCGTTCGAGGATTGTCATCTCCTCTCAGATTTAATTTGTACCTTGTTCCTCCATTAGTATTAATGGTACTACCTTCTGTTATAACAGTTGCACCTCTTCGAGTTATTCTACGCTATTCTACCACCTCTTGATACGAGATTGCCTATTTAAGAACCTCCATCCGTTTATTCTTATTTACTGGACATTTGGCTGTGAGTGTATCTCTTTAGTTTACCTTACCTCCTGTTATATATCCTTGGTTTAAAACTTGTTCTAGGAAGCAGCAGTACCTACGAGAATGGATTCGAGAGCTAACAGTAAATGGCGAGTGCATGAGCTATCAATAAAGGTGAGAAGAAGTATAGAAAGAAGATTCAGGTGTTCTGAAGGATAGTTATTACCAGATTAAAAGAGGCCCTTAGTGATAGACCACCCATGACTAGCTTGTGGAATGGATTAGATAAGTATTGAAAAGTGAGTTAGAGGATATTATGGTTCTGGAGCTTTCTTGAAGATAATTAATGGTGTTATGACAATGTGATATATTTACAGTTCAAGACGATGTGACATCAACCGATTGTTGACTATTGGATAGTCTGTTCTACTTAACTACTGCAATGATAATGTCGGGAGTATTACCAGTATGGAAGCTTTGATGTGAAGCTACGAATAAGATAACATGCAACGATAACTGAAGTTTTCGTTGATTAAGGAAGGCAAATGGACACGATAAGGAGAAAGGTAGATTGAAGTGAACGGACTTTTATGTGATTGTTTCTTTAAATTGGTACCTTGTTATAGGTAAGAAGGACAACAACCAACTCATATAAGGAAACCAAGTGTGCGATTTTCCAAATTTTCTTAAACAAACTCTCGAAAGAGATTTTCTTAACAAATTTTCAAAGGTTGTTTTAACAAATAAGTTTTAAACCTTGGTTGTCAAGTTACTACTTGAGTTTTCTTGTTTGTTAAAACCCGGATCACTTGGAAGGATGTTTTGTTTCAAACTTAGTATTGTTATTCAGAGAACAA